>NC_050464.1:3990298-4242798 GCF_903995425.1 Onychomys torridus | reverse complement strand
CACTCAAGATTCAGTTATCTCCGCAGACTTCTGTACTTCAGGTGGGCATGCGGCCATCTCCTTCCCTGCGCTGTCCCATGACCTTCTGCAGATCTAAGTGATTGCCTTTATCACTTTTATTGCTCCCTCCAGACCCACACTCCCTGAACATCCCCTGTGCCCTGCTGCTTTACTTTGTTAAAACCTGCCCCAGCTGCTGCATGAGCCCTCACCTGAAGCCTTTTCTTCCCTGTCCCTCACTGGAGATCTGTTATTCGTGTTCTGCGTTAGCTCAGTGACAAAATTTATCACAGGACACTGATCTGACTTGTGTGTCTGCTTGTCTTTCCTCTCTCAACATAAATTCTGTGGGACCAGAAGTCACCTCCTCACCGTGACTCTGCTCCAACACAGTGTCAGCATAGAGCCACACCAATGTATGATGGAGTCAAGGAGCAAGAAGAACACAATGCTGGGCAGTCCTGCAGTGAAGACAAACGGGTCTCAAAATTGGACATTCTTCAAAGGATCAGGTAAGAACAGGCCTAGGGCCGGGTGGCGGTGGCGCACGCCTTTAATCCCAGCACTCGGGAGGCAGAGGCAGGTGGATCTCTGTGAGTTCGAGGCCAGTCTGGGCTACAGAGTGAGTTCCAGGAAAGGTGCAAAACTACACAGAGAAACCCTGTCTCGAAAAACCAAAAAAAAGAAAAGAAAAAAAAAAGAACATGCCTAAAAAGACAGGAAGCCGGTGCCCTGACAAATACAGATTCTCTTCGATCTACTTTTGGGTTGCCCCTTTCCCAGGCCCACTGAAAGTAGAGAACAGGTGAAAAATGTACCCCTGGCCATGTGGCTCAGCAGCATGGGGCACTACCGATTCCCTTCATGGTCACCAGGGCTGGCTACAGTCTCTGCCACAGCCCAGCATCATGAGAGGGCAGTGGACTGCACACACTAGGCCCTGGAAAGCATAAATCCAAAATTCCAAGTACTGGTCCCATTGAACACATGGTTCTGACACCATCTTCAAGTCGAAAGTCTCAAGTGGGATCATGGAAGGAGAGGACTGTGTTTCCTTTACAGCTAGCAAACTGGAACAGGTGGCCAAGGCAGATGGCTCCACATCGTTATAGAGCACTACTGTCCATGTGGAGGTGAACCCCACAAAGTGGGCGGGGAGCCCCAGGAAAGGAGAATGCCAACAGCAGTGAAGGAGGAGCACACCCGTCAGGTATGTAAGGTGAGAAACCTTGCTGAGGGGGAATCCTGCTGAGGCAGTGAGTTTTTCATGGAAGAAAATAGAATTGAGATCATCTTTCCAAAGTCAGAAACAGAGAGAAAGGGGAACAGAGGACAAGGAGGGTAGAGAATAAGAATCTAAAGAAGAAAGTGGGCGGGGGTGTTGAAAGAGAAAGGAATGGCAGGGGTCCAGGGAGCATCACTCCCAAATCCAGAGCCCCAGAATGCTGCTTATCTGAATTTAGGCATCTGGGATGGCGTCTGGGATCAGGTGCAGGGGGAGGGGGGCGCAGGGAATAAGAAGGGGTTTCTCTGCAGCTCATTCTGTTCCTGAAGGCTGATCTGCCAGTGGCGAACAAATGGCTTCAAATTCTTATTGAAATACCATTAGCCAGAAGAATCAAGTTCACCCCACAGAGAAGACTGGAAATCAAACACCACACCCAAAGACCAGAGGGCCTTTGTGCCAGACCACCATCTGTCCTTCGTCATTTTCTCCTTTTCTGCAGTGCTGAGGGTTGAACTCAGTGTCTCTGCCATTCTATACAAGTGCTCGACCAGCAAGCTACACCTTCAGCCCACCGTTTCGTCTTCAGATTGTTTCTTTCCATAAAATCATTTACTACCTGAGATGGCTCAATGGTGGTTCTCAACTTGACCACATCTGGAATCAACTAACACCCAGGCAGCTGTCCAGTCGGTGAGAGACCTTTTTGATTGGATTATTTGAGGTCAGAAGACCCGCCTAACATCTAGGCCACACCCTCTGGTGGCAGCCCCACATAAAGGATTTGAAGAAGGAAGCTTTTGCTTTTCGCCTGCTTGCCCTCACTCTTGCTGACAGGTTCATCTGTCCTGCCGCTGAGGTGTTCCTTCACTAGAATTGATTTCTTTGGGATCCAACACACATTGAAGATAGCATGGGTACTAACACCATGGGACTCCTATACCAGACTGGGACTGCTGAGATGTCTAGTCTTGTGCACTGAAAACTACCAGACTCTTGTCCTTTCCACTGGGAGACGGCCACTGCTGGACCTCTGTTCTGTTCCTTTAGAGAACCCTAATTAATATACTATCCCTCTGAAATACACACATCTATCACTATGGAGAAACTCTGAGATACAACAACCTTGCCCTTCTTTGCTTTCCGATATTTTGTTGTTGTTTTTTGTTTGTTTGTTTGTTTGTTTTTGTTTTTTTCTTTTTTTGGAACTGAGGATCAAACCCTGGGCCTTGCGCTTGCTAGGCAAGCGCTCTACCACTGAGCTAAATCCCCAGCCCCACTTTCCCGTATTTTGTGTAGCACACACACAGGTAAAAACTCTGTATGCTTTTTCACCTGCTACCTTGTTTACTTTACTTCAGCAGACATAAAGATCTGAGGCTTTGGTGAGACAGAGAAACCCCCTTTGCTGCTACCAGGGAGCCAATGATGCAAGAGACGCCTGGAGAATGGCTTTGATGACTTACAGTGAGCAAAGGCAGGGCCAGCAGGGGAGAAGCAGCAGCATGAAGTAACACTGGGAGATCAAGGTGCGGTTCTTGTGAACAGGGGACTAACAACTGTGAAGAGAAACGTTCTGCAGTGCTGAGGTTAACCTAGGCTACACACCGTCAGGTTGTTAGCTGGCTGGGAGGCAGAACTAGCCAACGTTGGGCCTCCATCCATGCCCCACTCTGTGCAGGGCACATCCTGAACTCCTGTGTCAGTGGGGATGGCAACACCATGCTTCTTTCAGTGGGGCTTTTCAGGGACTTCCTGTGAACTTCCTAGACATTCCACAGGATTTTGGCTTTACCAAGGGGCCCTGGGCCCTTGTGCTGCAGAGACTACATTGTAGACATGGTCAAGGGCAAGAGGTCAGACATTAAAGGAGGGATATTTCTTTCCTTTTTGGGTGGTGGTGGTGGTAGTGGTGGTTTTGAGACAGGGTGGCAAGCAAGGCAACAGTTATCCAAAACGGGGGCCGGGGACCTATAGGTCCCCCATTTTCTTTTAAAGCTTGATTGTTGACATTATTTTCTGGCCCAAGTCCATTGTAATTAAAGATAGTGTATGTGGGGTTCAGGAGATGCTCAGGGTAAAAAGCACACAGTTTTGTTTTTTGTTTTTTGGAGACAGGGTCTCTCTGTGTAGTTTTGGTGCCTGTCCTGGAACTCGCTTTGTAGACCAGGCTGCCCTGGAACTCACAGAGATCCACCTGCCTCTGTCTCCCGAGTGCTGGGATTAAAGGCTTGCACCACCGCCCGGCTTAAGGGAGAGATGTTAAAATGAACAAGAAGCAAATGCGAACACATTTCTTTTCCACGGCTGCACATGCACACACACCCTTCTCTTTAGTTCTTTTCTTATACTTCCTGTTAGTTTTCTCTTTCAAAGGTGCTTACCGACTTGAACTCCAGGAATTCCATGCCTTTGGCCACTTGATACGCAAAGCAAAGAAGGTCTTCAAAGGTGAGCACATTCAAATCTTCTTCTTCTTCCAGCCTCTTCTGGTTTTCATATGCAATCTCATCTGTAAAACAGACCCACTCTTCACTTCTCCCCAACACTAGGCCTGCCGTCTCAGTCATCTTGGGGAAGTAGCTAAGGTTACAGGAGGTGTGGAGGTGTGCAGACGTTTCTAAGAGGCCTTTAGCTTGATCCGCCCTCCTGCACTCGGCTCAAGAGACCAAATCCTATGGCGTCACCCACACAAAAGGTCCATTCTACAGCCAGGCAGTGGTGGCACACACCTTTAATCCCAGCACTCAGGAGGCAGAGGCAGGTGGATCTCTGTGAGTTTAAGGCCAGTCTGGTCTCCAAAGCAGTTCCAGGAGACGCACAAAGCTACACAGAGACACCCCGTCTCAGAAAAAACAAAACAAAACAAAACAAAAAAACCAACCAAACAAAAAAGCCCTTATACAGAGAGGAAGGATTAGTTGACATTTGGAAATCAAAAGGAACTGCCAGCCCTCCCCAGAAGGCCAGGTTCCTGGGCATGAGGATGGAATTGCCTCTGCTTCAATCCTTACACAAGAGATGACCCCAAGGGGGGCTGGAGAAATGGCTCAGTGGTTAGGAGCACTGACTGCTCTTCCAGAGGTCCTGAGTTCAATTCCCAGCAACCACATGGTGGCTCACAACCATCTGTCATGGGATTTGGTGCCCTCTTCTGGCATAAAGACATACATGCAGACAGAGCACTCATATACATAAAATAAATTAATTAAAAAAATAAAGATGATCCAAGTGTTCAGGTGGAAGCTCCATCTCAGTGCACATGCGCACGCGCGCGCGTGTGCGCGCACACACACGCACACACACACACACACACACAAAGTGTAATTTTTAAAAGGCTTTTAAAAAGCTGTGTGGAAGTCTTAGATTCATTTCAAAGTGCTACCAATGACAAGAAACTATTACCTTCAGAATGAAGTGAATTCCCGTTGAACCCTGAGACATCCAAGGCTGGGTGTATCTGAACTTCTCGTGAACCAGGCATACTATTAAAAATAAATTTGTTTCTTCGTTATTTACATTGTTCTTCTGAGCAGGCATTTTATTAGAAGAAGCACAATTCATCAGGGGAATGGATTCCAGTTACAAATGAGCTTTTAAACGGAAAGCATACTGCTGGCTTGTCAATGTACCCTGTGTACATTAAGAGCATCTGTGTGCTGGGGTTCACAGGCCCAGCCTGGATAAGAGAGGTCATTCAGTCACTGTTGCACTGTAAACTGGGTACTTAAAACAGAAATCGGGGCGGTAAACGATTTGCTACATCCTGAAGCTGACAAAAGGAAGGAGCAGGTTCCGGCTGGTGCTAAACCATTTTCCCTAAGTTCATACAATTCAGAGCTTATCGAAGTGCTTTGCTATCTTTTGACATGAACATGTTTGATCTTTGGTTTTCTGCTGTGCTGCGGATGTAGCCAGGGCCTGGTGCGTGCTTGGCATGTGCTTGCTGGGATACGGAGGTGCACCCCAGCTCAGCACCCTCTTTTTAAGCCGGCTTCTGTAAAGTATGCTTCCTTCCTCGGTGGAGTCAACAAAGAGCCACACAGAACCTCCTTCCAAGCACATCAGACAGATGTCTGCACCAAACGGGCCACAACTCAGTATTTCACAACATCTGAGTCCATCCCAAGCTATAACTACTGTTGGAAAATGGCTTAAAGCTTCCCGTACATGGCTATTCCAAATAAACTGCCAGGTTACTTAACACCCCAGCGACCAAAATGAGGCAAAGGAGCTAATTACTGGTCACCCACATCTGTGTTAGGGTAGTTTCTCTGTTCAGAGTGTGCACGGCTGGCTGGGATGAAGCTCGGTGGTGGAGGATATGTTGAGCATGCATTGTGCCCTGAGTTTGACCCCTAGTACTACAAGCCCTGCCCCCACCGAGATAATATATAAAATACAAAGAAACAAATAAGTCAGGCATAGTAACAGATGAGCAGTAATAACCAGTGATAAGAATAGAGTACAACGTTGATAATAATTGTTTGTAAAGTTACTTAAAACTTAAGGATTGGTTTTTTTTTTTTTCTAGACTTTTCTATGTCGTATTTTTGGAGTGAGGTTTCCGGTAGGTAACTGAAACTTTACTAAGTAAAACAAGAGATCATGGGACTGAAGTCCACAGCACAGACAGATGATGGCCTGAGGTCACAGCATCTGCCAGCACTTGCTTAAATGTCTGTCCCTGAGTGCAATCATAAAACCCCACATGTCTCTTACCTGGAATTTGAATGTGACTGGAAAGTGGGGTAAAAACTGAAATTATGTTCCTTAAAGATCTCTGTCCATGTCCTGTGAAACTTTTCTCTTTTACTTCTCAGATAGTTGAGGAGGTCACCATAGCAACAGTACTCAAAAATCAAGTACACTGGCCCTGCAATGGTTACAATTTTAGTTACAGTTAATTAAAGTCACAGGTTGTTCTTTCAGAAGCCAGTGTAGCACATCAGCGCCTATGACTTCAGCACTCCCCTTTTGGAAAGTACTTCTTTGTTTGTTTTGTTTTCAAGACAGGGTTACTCTGTGTACCCCTGGCTGACCTAGAACTCACTCTGTAGACCAGGCTGGCCTGGGACTCGCAGAGAATCACCTGCTTCAGCCTCCTGAGTGCTGGGATTTAAGGCATGGGCTAGCCAGGTGGTGGTGGCGCACGCCTGTAATCCCAGCACTCGGGAGGCAGAGCCAGCTGGATCTCTGTGAGTTCAAAGCCAGCCTGGTCTACAGAGAGAGAAGATACAGGAAAGGTGCAAAACTACACAGAGAAACCCTGTCTTGAAAAACAAAAAACAAACAAAAAAAACCCAAACAAACAAACAAAAAACCAAAAAACAAAAAACAAAACAAAACTTCCCTGGGCCCAGAAATTACTTTTTATGAGCTGTATCTTTTTTTAAAAAACTTTATTTATTAATTATGTATGGAGTGTTCTGCCTGCATGTATGCCTGCAGGCCAGAAGAGGGCACCAGATCTCATTACAGACACCATGTGGTTGCTGGGAATTGAACTCAGGTCCTCTGGAGGAGCAGCCAATGCTCTTAACCTCTCTATCCCCATGTGCTGTGTCTTGAATTTTACATTCAGTCTCATTCAATTCAAACATCTAGGTCTTTTGGCCTTTCTCTTGAGCTCTGAACATGTGTCCTCACCATCTCCAACGGGTGTGTGTGGTGAGCTCTGAAACTAATTTCACTGCTGCATGTGGGCTGTCCTCACAGCTCAAATACCACCACATGATGTGTAGGGTGGAGGCTGTCTTTCAGGTTAGAGTTCTGTGATAGATAGAGTAGGTGAAAGAGAGGGCCATGCACGCTACAGACTGGCCAACGTCTAATTCCACTTGAACTGGGGCTGAGGAAAGAGCGAAAATGGGAGCAAAGGCTGGGCAGTGGTGGGCACACCTTTAATCCCAACAGGTGGATCTCCAAGTTGGAGGCTAGCCTGGTCTATAGGGCTAGTTCTAGGCCAGCCAGGGCAGTTACACAGAGAAACCCTGTTGAAGGAAGGAAGGGAGGGAGGGAGGGAAGGAGGGAGGAGGAGGAAGGAAGGAAGGAAGGAAGGAAGGAAGGAAGGAAGGAAGGAAGGAAGGAAGGAAGGAAGGAAGGACAGGTGTTCTATCTGCAGACATTACCTGACAGCGTGCATGCCCCGAGCAGATTCACAATGTTGTCATGGTGCCCCAGCTGGGTCATCATTTTGAGCTCGGACATGAGTGCCTCTTTCTCACAGCTGTCTGCTTTTTCTGTTAATGGGGGAGCAGAGACAATGTTGACCTCCAGTACCTGTGTGTTGTTTTATAAATCAAAAATGTCCCCAGTTCAGATCCCAACTTACATAAAACTGTAAGAGAAAAACTGACCCAGAAATAATACATGACTTTCGATAATAATGCCCTGTGTTTTAAGACAGAATTCAAAGGCAGGAGTTAGAAATGTTGACTATATGAATATATCCTTTTCTTAGACCTCCCTTGAAACAGGGTCTCAGTATTAGCCCTGGCTGGCCTCAAACTCACCATGTGGATTGGGTTGGTCTCAAAGCCTAATCTACTGAGACTTGCTTACTTCTGCTTCCTGGGGTCAAAGTATGCACTGCCATGTCCAGCAAGAATATAGATTTCTACTAGATTTTCCCCCGACCAACAAAAATAACACTCCATCCCACCCCAGATCTCAAACCAGGCAGATAACATGATTTTCCTAGTGGAAGAAGCTGCCAGGGGGTTACCCGGCTGACAGCAAGGCCAGGAGAAGCTTCAGCAAGAATAGTTGTCTCTAACATGTAGCTGGTCCTCAGGTCTAGAAACTTCCATTTGTAAGTATGTCTGATGGGAAGTTAGAAAAGACAATGCATGTACTTTTTAGCGAATGCAGTCTCTCCAGGGGACAGACCCAAACAGTGTAGTGAACTGTACTCACAACAAGTGGACTTCTTGGCCAGGAAGTGAGCACAAGCCTGTCGCTGAGAAGTGTAGCTGCTGGGGGCACCCCTGCCTCAGTGGGCTTTGAAGCCCCAGGGACAAGGGTAGCATCTTTCTTTGGAATCTCTGCTCCAGGCTCCATGTACTCTTGGTTCTATGCTAACACTGCCATTTTACAGAAGGGACCTGATCATCTGGGATTCTGGTATCTGCAAAGGGGACAGTGGAACCAACTTCCTAAAGAAACTGGGGGATGGCCACATAAGATAAAGGACATACAGTAAGTGCTGTGGAGTCCCACCAGGGGGACGCTGAACAGCCTGAAGAGGCAGGGAGAGGGGTCCACTGGACCCTGGGGGAAGCCAAGCGAGTCTTCCACAGTGGGGCTGGGCATAAAAGACCACACTGCAGGTTGGAGCAGCAGAACACCAAGTGTTAGGATGGAACAGCGCAGGAAACACTATCTGCCACTTTCAGGAGCCTTTGGGCTGATACAGCAGGGGAGAAGTGAGCTGGAGAAGCTAAAGAAACACAGCTGTGCTGGAGTCTGGACTTCCGAAAGAGGTCTGTACAGTGCTCTGTGACTTGCTGCACAAAACGTGATTCCTTTTTTTTTTTTTTTTAGGATTTATTTATTATGTACACAGAAGAGGGTGCCAGATCTCATTACAGATGGTTGTGAGCCACCATGTGGTTGCTGGGAATTGAACTCAGGACCTTTGGAAGAGCAGTCAGGGCTCTCAACTTCTGAGCCATCTCTCCAGCCTATCTTTTTTTTTTTTTTATGGCAGCATTAAACTCAGGGCTTCAGGCACGCCGAGTACGTGTTCTACTGCATAGCTACACCCATAACCTCCAGGGACCTGGTCTTGTCCGTGGCGTGAGAGGAGCCTTCCCTAAGGAAGTGATCTCTAAGCTGACGTCTGAAAGACGAGCAGATTCCTAAAGCGAAAGAGGAAGAGCAGGTGGAAGAGGTCACCTGTGCGAAGGTCGTGGGTGGGGAAGAAGCATGGCACTGTGTGGAACCGAAAGGAGGCGTGCTGAGAAGGAGAGATGGAAAGGCTGAGCTGGGGCTGAAATGCTCAAGGTTGTGGGCACCATTTTCAAAGCAATAGAAAGCCACTGGGCAGCAGGGCAGTAATGGCGCACACCTTTAATGCTAACACTCAGGAGGCAGAGGCAGGTGGATCTCTGAGTTTGGGGACAGCCTGAGATACAGAGTAAGTTCCAGGACAGCCAGGGCTACTCCAAGAAACCTTGTCTCAAAAAACAAATGAAAGAAAGAAAAAAAGAAAAAGAAGGAAAGAAAGTCTAGGGTAACGCCATGCAGGAAGATGATGTGATCTGTTCTACATCACGGCCACGCAGCACCTCAGCACACAGTCCCCAGCAGAAGATGCAGGGTGCCTGCTTTGGAAGCTACCATTGGTGGCCAGGACAGACAGAACTGGATCACCACGGAGGCAGGAAACCGTTGGGGAAGGTTGGAAGAGCACCAGGGACGAAGGAGTACCTGCTTCCTCATTGCTGTCATTGTGTGGAAAGCAGTCTCACTGAAATGACACGGTAATCACTAGGTTGGAGTAGAGATGGGGTCCAGGGTTGGGGGACTTCGGCATGGATACGAGATACTGAGATACATGGATATGTAACACTGAGATACGAGTATCTGGGCACATGAAGCCAAGGCTTAGAAGGGACATGGTTATGAGAGCACTTGATACAGCAGATGAAGCTGTGTTCCCAAGGGTGGCCCGCGGTGAGTGTGTGGGGTGAGTGGAGAGAAGAGGGATTCTGCACAGGCAGCGGATTGCATCCCTGTTACAATAGCCATGCTATGTAACCAGCCTAGGAACCTGCAGCAGGTGAACGGACAATGGAAATGCGGCTCATAGGAACAGCTGTGAAGAACAGGATTATACCATCTGGAAGAAGATGGATGGAACTGGAGACTATCATGTTAAGTAAAAAAGCCAAGCTCAGAAAGACGAAGACCGAGTGTCATCTCTCACATGTAGAATCTAGATAAAAAGGGAAAAGGCACGGAAGTAGAAGGGAGCCTTTTGGGAAGAGGAAATGGACCAATCGGAGGAAGAGACTGATAAGAGAGGGTGATGGGAAGTGGTGAACAGGACCAGAGTAGGTTTTAGATATATGTATGGAAATGCCACCCTTTATTTTGTGGACCTAAGATATGCTCATGAAGAAAAACTATGTAAGAGAAAGCTATGTATTTGTCACCCAGATTTAACAAGTGATAATGTTCTGATATTGCTTCAGGGTTTTGTACCTTGAAGTACAAGAGGGAATCCATTCCTTTTCTTGTCCTGAACTTGAGCTATAGAAAATGTATGTATCCTAAACCAAGATATATATATAGAGATAGATAGATAGATAGATATAGATATGTGTGTATGTATATGTATGTATGTATGTGTGTGTATGTATGTATGTATGTGTATGTATGTATGTATGTGTGTATGTATGTGTATGTATGTATGTGTATGTGTGTATGTATGTGTATGTATGTGTATGTATGTGTATGTATGTATGTATGTGTGTGTATGTATGTGTATGTATGTATGTATGTGTATGTATGTATGTATGTATGTGTGTATGTGTGTGTGTATGTGTGTGTGTATGTGTGTGTATACATATATATGTGTATATATATAGTGGTTTCGCATTAAGTGGGAACAACAAAACAACCAAACGGAAGAAGCTCTGGCAAAGGGCTGAGACTCAGGCAGGGATGTAGAGGAAGCCCAGGGTGCGGAAGACAAGCAGTGACATGTTTGGAGACGGAAGGACATGCAGCAGCATCTCACATGCTGTGACTCTAGGAACACGAAGACTGAACTGATCACAGGTTTAGCTGCCGGGGGTGCTGAATCTCTGAAAACAGTACCCCAAGCCTCAAACAGAGCATGGTAGCTTTGACTAAAGCAGCAGCCTTGAGGTCTCCTACCCTTTCATGCCACCCTCACCCAACTCCCATCTCTTAACCTTCTTTCAGCTCAAAGCACAAAGATGAACCTTCTGAAGTTCCTTTATGTGCTTCGAGAAATTCTCTTCCCAGGAGAAATGTATGCAATCGCCATGAAATCTTGTAAAGATGAGACTAAAAGTCTCTACACCCAGAACACCCTACCCAGAAAGACTACAAAAGTCACCTAAGAGACTTTATTATATGATAAGACAGACAGAACACACACACACACACACACACACACACACACACACACACACTCACACACACACTCACACACACACTCACACACCTTCCACTCCTCCAACAATACAAGCTTCTGTTCCTTTCTATAACTCAGGATAAATAGAGGCTCAGTGACCTGGCGTTGGAGGCTCAGACTGTGTAAGATTTCTGTTGCACAATTTTCTGTGTGCTGTTTTTCCTATGCTGTGTACCTCAGCGACTGTGGGGTGTGTGGGGGGAAGCTCCCTTTACTCTTATAGAGATCACCTTAGCAAGAGAGTGGGCTGGCCAGGAATGAGGTCAGACAGCGGTAATCCCAGCATTCCTGAAATAAAAGCTAGAGCTGTGAGTTCAAGGCCAGCCTAGGCTGTATGGCGAGGCAGGACCTTACAGAATGAAGGACTGGGGATGCATCTCTGAGGTAGAGGGCTTGCCTAGCAGGCAGAAAGCTCTGGATTCAGTCCTTAGCACTGGGTTAAAAATCAGGTGAGGATGCCCTTGTCTGAGGGTGGATGCCAGATGGGAGTAGACGGAGCAGAGAGGGAAGTGAGAAGTCCCTGGTTTGTTCTCCTCCCCAGAATCTGTGTCAAACCGTAACACAGCAGCCAATAGGACTGCGCAAAGAGAGAAGGGGAAGTGAGGTTTGCCTTCACGGCTTGTTCTCTTTACTCATGACCCTACCTGCTGCTCGCTCCGCATTAACCTTAGCGCTTGGCAAACGGGAACCATCAGAATAACGGGCAAGAACAGAGGGAGAGCAAGCGGCCGCACCCCACCTCTGAGTGGTTTGCTGAGATAGCCCCGCCCCTTTGTACTGTACCTTTCAACATTTTCACAGCCACCTGAACTGAGACCCCCGTTTTACCGATCCCATAGGCTGTCGCATTCATCACTCTCCCGAACGCACCGGACCCCAGGACTTTCCCTGCAAAGATGGGGCAAGCATGTGTTAAAAGATTTTGCAAGGTGAGGCTGGAGAGACGGCTCAGTGGTTAAGAGCACTGGCTGCTCTTCCAAAGGACCGGGTTCAATTGCCAGCACCCACATGGCAGCTCACAACGGTCTGTAATTCCTGTTCCAGGGGATCTGACACCTTCACACCAATGCACATAAAATTAAATGCCACAGAGGCTCTGAACATTCAGTCCTTACCAAACTCTAAGTTTTCCCTTGGAAACTCCCACTTGAGGTCATACTCGTAGTCCCGGAAGTCAATGTAGAAGTACTCGTTATCCAGGGGTCCGGTCACCTGGACCATCTGCAGCTGGCTTTCGTACCTAAGTTGCTTCAGAGATGAACAGGGAGTCAGGGGCAGTCCGCAGGGCTGCAGAGCCAAGCCGGGAAGGAGCCTTCACTGCGCTTTTACCTTTTTGTACTTGTGACAGATCAGCACAGTTAAGACGACAATGAAGGGGAGACAAAGGCCAATCGTCACGTAGAAGGAGATGTTGTCTTGGATGAAAGGGAAGGGGCCTGCAAGACAAGCAGAAGCCAGCAGTGAGCTAAAACTCCTGTTCGTAGTTGTAAGTGGCCCCCCTCTCTATTTAGACTCTCTCACATCCTGTTCATGTAACCACCATCCTCAGCCCTTAGGGGCATCTGTGTATCCTGAGCACCCCACAGAAAACCAAGCACCGTTTCTATGCACAGTAAGTTCCCTTTCCAGAAAATAAGAAACAATTCTGAAACCATTTTTTTTTTTCTGAGACAGGGTTTCTCTGTGTAGTTTTGGTGGCTGTCCTGGATCTCACTCTGTAGACCAGGATGGCCTCGAACTCACAGAGAGATCCACCTAGCTCTGCCTCCCAAGTGCTGGGATTAAAGGCGTGCGCCACTGCTGCCCAGCCTGAATCCGTTTTTTAAATAGGACCATTAGCTGATAAGAATGGTAGTCATTCAGGCCTTCCACCAAGCCCGGCAGACAAAAAGAAGTCTGTATTTGTTACCCAGATTCGTCACACAAGTGTAGAGAAGTTACATATATGAGTATTTGCCTGCATGTGTGTCTGGGCACCATGTGCATGCCTGGTGCCCTCAGAGGACAGAAGAGGATGTCAGATCCCCTGGAGCTGGAGTTATTGGTGGTTGTGAGCTGCTAAAGGGCTGTTGGGAATTGAACCCTGGTCCTCCGCAAGAGCAGTGCGTGTTCTTAACTGCTGAGCCACCGCTCCACAACCAGAGCTTTCTTTTGCATTTTTCTGAGACAAGGTCACTCTGTAGCCCAGACTGGACCTGACCTTGGGATCCTCTTGCTTCTGTCCCTGGAATGTGAGGTGGGCTATGTCCACCACTCCTGGTTTGAATTAATCAATATTATCTGGTGACCCTAAATTACTAGTGCAATTTAAGAAAACTCTAAAAACAACCCCAAGATGAGGAACGGCAGGTTAAAAGTAAGTAAGGGAATCAACAACACTGAAAAGAACAGAACTTCCAGATCACTAACCCTGTCTTGCCTTTGTTAACTATTCACCACACCAGGAGCTCACAGGACTCCACAGACCTGTGAGTCAAAAAAACCTAAGGAGAACTGGGTCCTGAGAAGTAAAATGGGGCACAGTCTGTCTGGAGATTCCTGCCTGACTCAAAAACAGATCTCACACTCAGAACTATGCAGTCTTATAAAAATTCGCCAGTAAAAGCCAGCCACCGTGCCCGACTTCACGTTGGGAATTTCTGAGGATAGAGTGTATTTATCACAACAGCAAGTAGCTGCACACCTGGTGAGTTTAAAAGGATGGTTTCACAAGACGTGCCCATGGAATTGTATGCACAGCATTTGACCAGAAACCCTTTTCCAGCCTGACTCATATTTAGGGTACTGCTCGACACCCACTGTCCAAACACTTTTCTGTTAGCCTTTTTATTCCAAACTCCTTCTGGGATTTCCTCGGTGCAGCTGAAAAAAAAAAAAATGGTGGGAAGGGAAGTTAGGTGGGCAGGGTCATGGTAAGATGGGAAGTCAGAGTTTCTACCAGTGGTTCCCAAAGAAACAAGCTGTAGCCATAGGGAGTGATAGCAAAGTCTGGCACGCATTTCTTCCTTAAGCTGTATTCATGACAAAAGGTCGGGAATCTTCCTCCTCCTCCTCCATCTCATTCTCCTTCTTCCTCTTATTTTCCCTTTCCCTCCCCACTTCCCCACTTCCTTCCTTCTTGTTTTTTGGAATAGGGCCTCACTATGTATCCTAGGCTAGCCTCAAACTCTAAGATCCTCCTGCCTCAGCCTCCCGAGTGCTGGGATTATGGGCGTGCACCACCGTGTCCAGCTTGGCTCTTCCATTTCAAGAGACGTCAAGCTCCTCATTACTTGAGAGACTTGTCCGAACACTTCTTCCAGGTCCAAGAGGGTAATGGGTATCCATCAGAGGAGCAGGATGCCTGGCTGGCTGTGGCCTTCGCTAGCACTTGAGGCTTCTCTGCAGAAAGTAACATGTAATAAGCTCATGGAAGCTGAGTCTTTGCAGAAACAGCTCCCAGCTGGCTTCAGCCCAGGCTGCCTATTTACTCCAGGCGGTGTGCCCCTGGGGAAGCTCCTCATTTATTATGTCTCAAAACTGTGGTTGGTCCCTGACTGATGGAGGTTAACACCTCTTTGGGCTCACCGTCTAGAGGGAGCTGAGGTACAGAACCCTCCATCTACCTGCACACTACAACACAGCACCTAGCTTCAAAATACCTGCAAAAAGAAAAGAAAACAAAACCTAATGAAATATATTGTCTTTTTCTTAATTTCACATAGACCAAATAAAAATCCATTGAAACAAATAAACAGCAGGTGACTCTACAGACTTTTCTTTGTGTTCCTTTCAAAGTGCCAAGCCAATAAAGTCACAACAGAGAGGACAGGCACATAGGAGACAGAACATGTCTTAGCTCTGGGAATAAATATAAAAAGGGACATATGTAACTAAAGTCAACATACAAGGAGAATGTAGCTTACAAACGCAGTTTCAGGGGCTGGAGAGATGGTTAAGAGCACTTGCTGCTCTTCTAGAGGACCTGGGTTCTGTTCCCAGCACCCACATGGTGGCTCACAACCATTTGTAACTTTAGTTCCAGGGGATCAGACTCCTTCTTCTGGCCTTTGTGGGTACTGCATGCATGTGAGGCAGCGATACTCATGCAGGCAAAACACTCACTCATAAACACAAAAATAAATAAATCTCTCTTTAAAAAAACAGTTTGATAGCATCCCTTCTAAGCTGTGTTTGGCTCTTCTTGGTTAAAAATAATAGGGAATACAAAGAGACAAAATGAGATTTAACTTACTTCTTATATTTAGCGTGAACATTTTGGTGAACTGAGCATCATCATTTTCTGCATGAAATATGTACTCTCCTGGCTTGTGCTTGTGATCGCAAAATTTAGATATGCTGTTTGAGAAAGAATTAAAGATGGACTTAGCCCAGTGCTTCTGGGAAAGGTGAAGAACAGTCACCAGACAAGGAGGCGCCTGTAATCTAACCCTTTTGACTCAAAGTGCTTGGACACACAGTGTCTGGGAACTTTGTACAAATGCAAACGCAGAAGGGGTTAGGGCTTGCTAGGGCTAGGGATCCTCAGAGAGACAGGAAGTCCCTGGTCCTGCTCCACCATACTTCACTTTGACTTCCCAGGATACAGATGACTCCCTGCAGGCAGAGGAACTTCCTGCTTCCTGAAATGATCGAGTCCCTGGTGATCAACCAATCATCAATGATCCAATGATCAACCATTGGCTTACACATGGCAGTTAACGTTAGTAAAGGCTCAAATTCCCAGTTTGAGTTCACAGATCTTTAACTGAATTGGGCAGGCTCTAATGCCTCCTCGGGATGCACAGTGAGCAGATGTTTTTACATGAGCAACTTCGTATTGTGGGTCATCCACCATGCTTACGAGGCCCATGGGATGCTGGCTAGAGTTAGAGAAGGCAAGGAATATGCTTTCACACACCTACTGTGACAAAGACTGAAAGAAAAGGAAAAAGGCTTGCTCAGGGAATACTGATTTTTTAATAAGTTTGTTAGAAGAATCATATTTTTTTAATGGTCTCATAATGGCTACATTCAGGCTCACAAATTTTAAGATATCTTCAAAGGGGGCTAAAAGAATTTCAGGAGGCCAATAAATGTTGCACAGAGCCATTCCTGAAAAGTAGGTACTACACCAGCTTGCAGAGGATTGTGAAAATGAAAAGGCTTAGCTGGCATGCTACTGTTAACAAGTGGAGGTCAGTGACCTTCAGGGTTGTCCTCAGTCTCCAAGGTGTCTGGGTGACATGAATCATATTTTCTGTATGTGTCCCCACAGGCCAGAAGAGGGCACCAGATCTCATTACAGATGGGTGTGAGCCACCATGTGGTTGCTGGGAATTGAACTCAGGACCTCTGGAAGAGCAGCTAGTGTTCTTAACATCTGAGCCATCTCTCCAGCCCCCTGTATTTATTTTTAAAGTTATAAAAAGTACAAATTAATGGGTTTCATTATGGCATTTTCACACATTGTCATTATCTCTATTCTACTTTGTCCTCCTCCCTGAGAAAATATTTAATTAGACCATAACTTACTTGAAGATGTGTGAGAGGGGGGGGGTGCATGCAAATATAGCAGGACAGGAAGATAGGCAGGTATAGGCTGGCTCCAAAATAAATGCACAGAGACATAATAGTCATAAATGCTTGGCCAATAGCTTAGGTGTAGGGAAAAGGGGCCAGCTAAAGAAACCCACCCTGACCCTGGAAACCAGAACCAGTGAAAGAAATACAGCCTGGATCTGGGACCTGAGCTAGTGAAAGAAACACTTTATCCTGGAACCCACAACCAAAGAAGCATGCCCTGACTCTGACACCAGTGCCAAAGAAACATTCTTTATCCCTAGAATCAGAGCCAATGAAAGAAATATGCCCTGGCCTTAGAATTCCAGCCAAAAAGCTAAGAGAGGCCAGTGAAAGAAACCCAGAGTTTGGCTCTGAAATCAGGGCCATCTTTGCCCCTGCCCAATGAAACTAACCAATCCCTGAGCAGAAATAACTAACCAATCCCTGGACAGAAAATCTCCTTGGAGAAACTCTGCCCCTAAGAAACCTTATATAAACCCCTTTGCCTGTTCAGTTGTAGGACGTCCTTTCCCACCCTGGTAGAGGCTGCCACTCTCCTGGACTCCTGCTTCCCAAATAAATCTCTTCCTCAAAAGAGTCTTGGGTGTGAAGATGTTCACTCACCAGTGCAGAGAAGAAGAACCTTGCTAAGACGCCCCTTAAGGACTGAGCGGAATAAAACCTTGTAGAGGCGTTCTCTTAAGTGGGGCTGAGCAGGGCAGAGCTGAACAAAGAACTTTGCTGAGACATCCCTTAGGAGACTGAACAAGGCTGAGCAGAAAAGTAACAGCGTTTCGCTGGAGCTGGAGGAGATTGCTACACGTCTGCAGGGGTTTCCCCTTTAGCAGAGTGAAGCAAAAGAAGCAACATCTTGGGCCGGAGAAGAAGCAGAGCTCTGCTGGGAAGCCCCCTTACGTGGGCGCTGAGCAAGGCTCAGCTGTGGTGGCTCTCCAGGAGAGGGGCAGGATTGCTAGAACTTGCGGGGAGACTATCCACCTCTGCACCCCAACTCCAGGTATAGTCCGACTCCCCAGTCAGGATACCTTTTCCCCTGAGTTGCAACGTTGGCTTACACTATGCTGGTCTCCAGCCAGCTCTTACAACTTAAACTAACCCATTCCATTAACCTGTGTGCCTCCGCGCCGCCGGGAGGCTCGTTTACCTCATCTATGAACTTCCTATGTTTCTCCTTTTGTGTCTGGACTCAGCTCTGGAGACTGCCCTCCTTCTCCTCAGCATTCCTTCTACCCTGAAAATCCTGCCTAGCTACTGGCACGTCAGCTCTTCATTAACCAATAAGAGTAACGCATGTTCATATTGTACAAAAGAGACTGTTCCACAGCAGGCAGGCACAGAGAAGATGGCTCAGCAGGGACTCTTGTTACCAAGGCTGACAAGCCGAATTTCGTCTCTGGAATGCACAAGGTGGAAGGAGAGAACTGACTCCTGGGGTTGTCCTCTGACCTCCACGCGATGCATGCAGACACACACACACACACACACACACACACACACACACAAAATAAACAGCTAAAAATGTAAAAATTTTACTCGGAGTGAAAGAAAGGTAGGCAGCAGCTGGCTCAGATGCCATCCTAAAGCCCGCTGTTCGGGATACAGACCTCACTTCTGTCAACACAACAGAGAGCTGAGGTAAATCAACCCATAGAGAACACGCTGATTGGGGTGCACAGGTTTGAAGGTTTCAATCTGCAGCTGGTTGTCCTTGTTCCTCTGGGGCCTGTGAGGGGGCACAGCATGGCGAGGGCACAAGACGCAAGACGTAGGGAGGAAGTCAAAGATAGGGAGTGGGGGGCATCCCCCCTCCAAGAGAGTGCACCCAGTCATCCACAGACTTCCCACAGGGCCTCACCAGTCAAGGCTCTTTATCTGCTCCTAGCACCACTCCAGTGGACATGCCGCCAACATGTAAGGGCCCAGCTACTCTCCTCCCATCTTCAAAAAGACTGTAGACCAAGTGGGCCGTGAAACGTAAGTGGAACAGTTAAAGCATTAAATTGAAGATGTGTAGCTGCCCAAAGGAGGCAGAGGTCGGCATAGAAAGTTCTGTGAACTTCAGAAGCAGGACTGGAGTCAGCTTAGCTCAGGGGGTAAAAAGAAGGAAGAGACTCAAGGAAAAGCAACCACATGTTGATGGCCGGAAGTCCTGGGGCCATAGAAGTGGGGCCTCCTGACCGAAGCAGAGGGAGGTGCTGGGATGTCTGGGAAAAGAGGGCTGATGGGGTAGAATGGGGTCCACTGACTAAGACCCTGGAAAAACAGTCTAATTATTCAGAGAGGTGAAAACTGGAAGGAGATAGTATGGGGGCTGAGCACAATATCCACAGCACGTGCAGTTTTAGATGTGCCTGATGGTACTGGGAGAAGTGTATGGGCGGGAAGTCTGGAGGCAAGAGTCACAGTCTGAGAACCCATGCATTCATTCAGCTACCAATGAAGACCTGGTTCTGTGGGAAGAACCAAGTCTCTAGCAGCAAATTCAGAAGAAGAAAAAAGTGCTTCTGTTATCCTGGAACTTACAATTGGATGTTAGAAGCAGACAGATAAAGAAGCAATTATGGGATGTGGGCATGGTGATGCACACCTTTATCTCAGTACTCGGGAGGGAGGCTGAGGCAGGAAGACTGTAGGTGTGAGGCTGGTCTGAGGCCCATCCATGGGGAGATACTGTCTCTAAAGCACATGAAGGAAGGGGGGGGCAGTGCTGACAAGTTAGAGTGTGGCAAGACATAAAGGTTCACACTTGAGGTTTCAGAGAATGTTCCTATAGAGGAATAATGGGCCTGAGGGAAACAAAGTTGCAGGTGCTGGTGTGTATATGCAAAAGGCAACAGCAGAATCCCAGATGACCCCAAGATACATCTGGAGAGCCAGAGCTTTGAGCCAGGGTTGATGTGGTGCCAGCATTCTGTGTGCCCTTAGCTCCTAGTGGGATGCTCCTGGCCATGTCTAGTGAGATAGGAGTCGTTTCCAGCAGTTGGGCTGCAGGTGAGGTACATCCTAGAATGCTTGCCTGACATGGGAACTGCCCGGAGTTCAGTCCCCAGGACCACCAAAAATAAAAGAAATGCTCTCAGCAATTAAAGGCTGAGAATTATATACACTTTTCTCCAGCTCTTTTCCCGGTCTTTTTCTCGAGGGGGTGTGGTTATGGGAAGAGTCGGGGTCTCACTGTAGCCCAGACTAGCCTGGAACTCAGAGAGATCCTTACACAACTCGGTCTCCACTTCTCTTTTAAAGAGAGTCTCCGGCTGGAGAGGTGGCTCAGCAGTTAAGAACACTGACTGGTCTTCTGGAGGACCAGGGTTCAATTCCCAGCACCCACATGGCAGCTAACAACTGTCTGTAACTACAAGATTTGACACCCTCACACAGACATATATGCATATAGGAGGGCTTTGGACTCCTGCCGTGTACCTTCCGAGTACACCACCACGTCTGGCTTTGTGAAACCAGAGACTGAACCCAGGACTTTGTGGAAGTCAGGTAAACACACTGCCATCTGAGCTACTCCTGCAACCCTCATTTCTTACCCAGGCCTACTTCAGGACAAGGAAGAAATGCTAATGAAGTACAGTGACTGTAAGAAAAGGAGGTGGCGGCGGCGGCAGTGCACACCTTTAATCCCAGCACTCGGGAGGCAGAGCCAGGCAGATCTCTGTGAGTTCAAGGCCAGCCTGGTCTACAGAGTGAGATCCAGGACAGGCTCCAAAGCCACACAGAAAAACCTTGTCTCAACCGCCCCCGGGCCCCCCCCCCCCCCCCCCCGCTCCCCCCCACACCCCCTAAAAATAAAAGAAAAAAGAAAAGGCAGTGTGGGGTGTGGTGGGGGTGGGGCGAACTACAGCAATTCCTAGGCTGCACAATGGGAAAATGCGATTCTCTCTGGACAATGGCCAAAGGCCTTGAAAAGGAAGAGAGAAAAGTTCAAACAAACAAAAACAAACCAGCCAGCAGCTGAGGGCACTGGTGCACATCTGCAGTCCTCGGTGCTCAGGAGGCAGAAAAGGGAGGATTAAGAGTTCAAGGTCAAAGGCTGGAGAGAGGACTCAGTGGGCTGGTCGTTCAGAAGACCCAGGTTCAGTTCCCAGAATGCACACAACTCTCAGCTACCTGTAACGCCGCCAGGGGATCCAATGCCCTCTTCTGGCCTCCATGGGCGCCAGGTGTGCACATACAAACATTCAGGCAAACACTAACACATAGAAAATAAAAATACATAAATCCTTTAAAAAAAAAAGAGTTTAAGGCTCATGTGGGTCACATAGTGAGCCTTGTTTGTATCAAACAGAGGGAGACAGGGAGGAGACAGAGACAGGGATGGAGAGGAGGAGAGGGAGTGACTGACACCCCTAGCCAGGGACCACGCCCAAAAGTTCTGCTCAGTTTGGTGGAGAAACTATATACATATTGTTTTGTTTTGTTTTGTTTTTTGGTGTTTTTTTTTTTGTTTGTTTGTTTTTTGTTTTTTTGTTTTTTTGTTTTTCGGTACCTGTCCTGGATCTCGCTCTGTAGACCAGGGTAGCCTCAAACTCACAGAGATCCGCCTGCCTCTGCCTCCCGAGTGCTGGGATTAAAGGCATGCGCCACCATCACCCAGCCGGTGGAGAAACTAATAACCACACAACTGTTGTGGAATACTCTTTTTGTACACTGTAAAGACATGTCACTCTAAATGGTTTAATAAAAAGCTGACTGATCAATAGTTAGGCCGGATTTTCGAGGCAGAGAGAACACTGGGAAGAAGAAAGGGAGTTACCAGCCAAACAAAAACAGGACGAAAGTCATGCAGGAGGAGAGGTAAGGGCCACGAGTCACATGACAACATGTAGAGGAACTGAAATGGGTTAATTTAAGTTATAAGAGCTAGCTAGAAACAAGCCTAAGCTATAGGCCAAGCTTTCATTATTATATAAGTCTCTGTCATTTTTTTTTTTTTTTTTTTTTTTGGTGAGATAGCAACCCAAGGAAAAAAATCCGACTACACACAACCATTTTGCACTGTGCAGAACAAAGCGCAAGGCTGCATGGAGAGTCTTCTTGCCTGTTCTTTGTGCTGTCTCCAGGGTATGGCTTGACACAGAGAAAGCCCCTGAGGTATTTCAACAATATCCAGGTAGGAAATCCATCACATAACTTAGTGGGACACAGAATCAAATTTGCGGATGGCTTTACCGCTTTCTCTTGTCTTTACAGGGCCTTGACAGGCCCCAGACTCGAACTCTTGGTGCCATCAGCCTCCAGTGTTCCAGGGTGATAGGCCTGTGCCACTGTACCTGGCTTTCTCCCACCCTTATGACCCCAGCAACAATCCGAGTGGCCATCAGCTGATCAAGAGGCTCAGAGCCTCATTTCTTCAACATTTTTTTTCCTTTCTTTATTTCTGTTTTGGCTCCAGGAAATTTGAGCTCACAGTGACATATCTTAGAGACTAAGACAATGTAATGTCATTACAATTAGGAAGAGAGGTTCATCCCACCATAAGTCACTTTCTACTGCCTTGTATTTAGTCCCTAGAGGGAGGAGCTGAGAAAGGCCAAATTTGGCCCAAGGGCTTTGGGATCAGCCTATGACTCATAAAGAATGTTATATCTAGGGCCAGGCATGGTGGCACACACCTCTAATGTTAGCACTCGGGAGGCAGAGGCAGGTGGATCTCTGTGAGTCTGAGGCCAGCCTGGGCTACATAATAAGTTTCAGGCTAGCCAGTGCTACACAGTGAGATCCTGCTTCAACTTTTAAAATCTATAACACTATATAGCTATTAAAATTATAACTAAGATGTAACAGTACAACTATTAAGTTAAAGACACTTATTCCGTACATTTAAGACAGGGTCTCACTGTGTAGCCAAGGAAAAGAAGGAGCCAGGACCCGTTACACTCAGATGAATAAAGGGAGATGCTGCTTAGTTGGGTGTCATGGTATTGCTCTAGAGCCAAATACCTTTCCCTCCTTCCTTATGCATTGGTGTCTCCCTACCTCCAAACCCCATTCAGTAAAAAGTAATGTCAGCTCCGCCATAGGTCCTGTCCAGAGGCTTTCATGTCCCTGCTCTTGTTCTGAGCAGGCCCCTAGCTGGTCATGCAGACTGTGAACACACAAGAGATGCCCTTGCTTCACTTTGGAAACACTCAGTGTGAGCCTTGGTGGGGACAGAACTGAGGCTCACGGAGGAGAGCATGAAATATCTCTGGGGAAAAGTTAACGCTGCTCCTGCTTTTTCTCCTGCAAGTCTACTAAGGTGGACTTGGTGGTTTTTAGTAAGTCTAGATAATTACTCAAAGTAAGGAGCGAGCATTCTTCACT
This sequence comes from Onychomys torridus, assembly GCF_903995425.1. Classification (NCBI taxonomy): domain Eukaryota; kingdom Metazoa; phylum Chordata; class Mammalia; order Rodentia; family Cricetidae; genus Onychomys; species Onychomys torridus. Next base: position 4,219,528 of record NC_050464.1, on the reverse strand, counting down.
CTTGTTCAGAAACAAAAAGGGCACCATGGCAGCTGGAAACCAAATGTGAGCACGGAAAGGCAAGCCCCAGTAAAGCTTAGGGTGAGATTTGAGGAAGTAAATTGCAGAAATGAAGCTGTGATGTGGGGAAGCTGAGAGACTTCTGGCGTACACCATGACCACACTGAAGCTTCTGCAGGAATCCGGCACAGATTAAAAAAGAAAAAAAATAAAGCCAACCCTCCTGCTGCTCTGCCACTCAACTCAGCTCTCAAAACACAAGCTCGATACCTGACCGTCCCAACTCACCTTGCGCAAACTGCTGCATCTAGCGGGGAGTTAAGGATGCGGGCTCCTTCGGCTTATTAGTAAATTTGGAACTTTTATCGTCAAAAGTTAAATAGAACTTGTACTACCTCCCACCTCAACCCAGAGCCTACAGCAGAGAGAAGAGTCGAGGGACACTGAGAACCAAGTTCACCTCTCTCACTGTTCAGCTCTCTCAGCACTTCGGAGAGCGCTGTCTGTTTTATGGGCTTCGGTGCCCCGTTACACCTGGCACTCTTTGGGAACCATCAAAGAAACACACACTCAGCACTGAGTGTCATATGTGGTTCATGGGAGACACCAAGGATTCAGCTTTCCCCTAGAAGCAATGTCCAGGAGTGACGATGGGTTCACTCCCTAGTTCACACACATTTCCTGAAGGAGGCACTGGGCACAGAGCTAGCGAGATGACATGCAGCCATCTTTTTTTTTTTTCCTTCTTCTTCTTTTTTTTCGAGACAGGGTTTCTCTGTGTAGCTTTGCGTCTTTCCTGGATCTTGCTCTGTAGTCCAGGCTGGCCTTGAACTCACAGAGATTCCGCCTGCCTCTGCCTCCTGAGTGCTGGGATTAAAGGCGTTCACTGCCGCCTCTCCGCTGCCGCCGCCACTGCTGCCGCCGCCACCACCACCACCACCGGCTAACATGCAGCCATCTTTTATAGGGATTATAAACTCTGAGCTGCTCCCAGTTGACGGAAACAAGAGGGTCACAGAATTGCTCAAGCTGGGATGGAAAGATGCTGGGGCTCAGGCTTGTGGATTGGAGCCCCGGATACAATGTGGCTACCCGCCCGGCCCAGTGCAGTGGCCCCCTGACTGCATGGCAGACATAGCTCTGTGACACCTCGAGAGGTTCTGCTGTGTATCTGCATGTCACACAGTAACAATATGTGTCCTCTGGGGGCAAAGGAAAGCGGCAGCACCTTACCCACTCATGTGACACTTCAATGTGTAAGCCTGGAACTTAAGGTGTAGCCTAGGCTGGCCTGGAACTCACAGAGATGGACTGCCTCTGCCTCTGGATTGCTAGGATTAAAGGTGTGAGCCACCACTACCTAAAGGGACATTTGTTAAACCAAATTTAACTCTTTCTTTACCCGAGTCAGGTTCACAAATGTCCTGGCATGCAAGGGCAGTCTCTAAGGCTGTTAGATCACACAGGTGCAGAGGGGCCTGCAACCCAACCATCCTGAACATTGTCATTGGGTGTCTCCCTCCCTATCTGCTGCTTCTGGAATTCAAGCTCTGGATAAGAGCCAGGCATGGTGAGTTCAAGGCCAGCTTGGTCTACATAGCAAGTGCCTGGACAGCCAGGGCTGCTCTGAGAGACCCTGTCTCAAAACAAGCAATGGAAGAAACAAAAGAGCATATGAGAATAGATGGGACCCTCAGTCAAGGGCGTTTTTTTTCTGCCAAGGGACATCTGGAGATATTTTTGGTCAGTAATAACTGAGAGAAGGGAGATGTGTGGGCCAGGGATGCTGGTTAGAGGGTCTAGTGCACACAGCCCTCCGCAACAGAGGGATGATTCAGTTCAAAATGCAGGCATGCTGAGCACACTGCTGGTGGGAACTCCACATTCTTAGTTAACCTCAGGTTGAATCCTTGACCACTAGGATAAGTTTACAAGAGAAGGAACATAGCTCTCTGTAATCCCTACATGACAACTCTAAAAATCCAAATGGGGGGTTGGGGAGAAGTTCAGTGGTAGAGCACTTGCCTAGCAAGTGCAAGGCCCTGGGTTCGGTCCTCAGCTCCGAAAAATAAAATAATTTTTAAAAATCCAAATAGGGAGCTGGGGAGAAGGCTCAGTGAGAAAGTACTCGCTGCCCAGCATGAGGACCCGAGTTCAGATCCGCATCAGGTAAGACAGTGCAGCAGTGTGCTCCTGTTACCCTGGGGCTGGGATACGGGGCCACACAGAGACAGGTGAATCCTGGGGCTTGACGGCAGCCAATTCAGGCAACACAGTGAGTCTAAGTTCAGTGAGAAAGTCTGTCTTAAAAAACCGTGGAGGAGGCTAAGGTGACTCAGTGGCTAAGAGCACTTGTTTCTGCAGATGACCCAGGTTTGATGCCGAGTACCTCATGGCAGCTCACAACCATCCACAACTCTATTTCCAAGAGATCTGATCTCGCCAGTCACACATGTGATCTGATCCCACCAGTCATACACACGATCTGATGCATAGACATACATGCAAGCAAAATACTCAAATGCACAAAATAAATAAATACTTTTTAAAACAAATCTTGGAGAAAAATAGAGGATGACCTCCAGTGTTGATGTGGACTCTGCACATGGGTGCATACACACATGTATACACACCCCACCAGACACCTCCATCCCCAAGAAAATCCAGGGGCAGAGAGACGGCTTAGGGGTTAAAAGCCGGTATTGCTCTTGCAGAAGACCTGAGTTCAATTCCCAGCACCCATATCAAGTGGCTCCCAACTGCCTATAACTCCAGTTCTAGGGGATCTGCCACAGGCAGGCAGGTATGCAGGCATGCACACACACAAATGGAGATTAAAAATTAATCTTTAAAAAACAACAACAACAAAAATTCAAACAGGGCTGGGGCTGAAGGTCAGTGATAGAGCTCTTGCTTGGCGTGCAAGGCTCCAGGTCCCATCCCAGCACCTCTCTTTCTCTCTCCCAAACAAAGACCAGTTACAAGTCACTTATGGGAAATATATATATATCTCACAAAATCATGAAGAAAGCGCCAAGCAGAATTAAGGTAAAAAGAACTCAGCTTTTAGTCATCACAGTGACCAGAGAGATCCAACAAGATCATGATGAGGTACAAACACAAGGACATTCTCCTTTTTTAAAATTCTCCACCAACTATGTACATGAATAAGAAAGAAGAGGGTAAGCTAAGCTCAGTAGCTGATTTCTTTAACCCATCATGCCTCAGACACAGTCATTTAAACACAGCACCAATGTGGAAATTGTTAATGAGATTTTACATTCTTTTTTAAATACAAAGTCTTCAAAACCTAGAGTGTATTTACATCCCAATTTTGACCGGCCCAGTGGGAAGTCCTCCCTAGCCTAGCTCTGTGGCTACTATGTTAAAGAGCGAGCCTAAGACAAATCAGCAACAAAGGCCATTGTTGCCTAACAGTGCCAGCCATTAGGAGGCCAAGGTAGGGTCACTTGAACTCAAGGGTTCAAGTCCAGCCCAGGCAACATAGCGAGTCCCTATCTGGAAAAGAACAAAATTTGACTCAGCATGTCTAGAACAGGAGCCATGAATCTACCTTTTAAGACAACTGCCCAAGTGACTCACAACTTATGGATCACATGCTGAGGAAAAGGACCGTGCTAGGTAGCAGACTTGCTTGAAAGAGGTCAGCAACACCCTGGCTCTCACAGTCTACCTTGAAGCCATGGGCTGTAAGAAATAGGAGAAGATGAGCTGTAGATTTGGTCCAGCAGCCAAGAAAGAACGCATACTGCTCTTGAGGAGTACTTGAGGTGGGTTCCCAGCAGCTCAAAACTGACTGTAACCAAGCCTCTGGCCTCCATGGACATTGCATTGAAATGCAAACACACACACACACACACACACACACACACACACACACACACACACACACACCTAAAACTATTAAAAATAAAATCTGAAAAGAAAGAAAGGAGAGGCGCCATAGTTAAAGGGAGAAACCGGAGGAAGCTGGCTTTTGCTTTTCAAAGAAAGAATGAGAATTTTTCCCCTAGAATATGTTGGACAAATCCCGGAGAGAAGTAAATTGTCCTTTACCACTATGGTTGAGCTATTTTTGCATTTTTGTTTGAAAAGATAAATCAGTATACCTATGAGCAATGTTTTCAATTGGCAAGGAGGTTCAATTCCTCTATTACTCACAAAGGGTATGGTCACAGCACAGCATTCAGACAGGAAACCACAATCTCCTGACGGAAAGACTGCCAGGATTCTGTTTTCATGTGGCAGGCTTTACTCCCAGAAGAGAATGTGGGGGCACCTACCCTCACAGGGTATCTTTCAGTTTTCAGTTCTCTGACTCAATGATAAATCAACTCACAAACTTAAGGGGCTGAGTTCAGTGGTAGGATGCTTGGCTAGCACCTACAAGGAAGGCCCTGGGTTCCATCCTCAGTACTGGAGGAGGAGCGGGAGGGCGTGACGGTGTGTATATATACACTCCTAATGAGAGAATTCACACTTCCATAAATACAACACTGTTCTTGGCAAGGGCGAGGGTGGAGAACTGTGCTCTGTGTTGTCTTACCTGTATCCATCCTCCAGACCACTTTGTTCACAAGGAAATGATGTTTGAGAGAAGATCCACGTACATCGGATCCGAGGGTATGCTGTAAACCTGACTGAAAAGCAGAACTTTTCATATGGGTCAATTTCATACTCCTCTCGTGAGCTGGTAGCATTTATGAATCCTTTTTCTGTAAAAAGAAGATTTACAAATTAAATATTCATATTTTATTAGGATGGTAAAATAATCTTTAAAAAACAAACACAAAAACAAAACAAAACAAACAAACAAACAAACAAAACCAGGGTTTTACTGTGTAGCCCCAGCCAACTTGGAACCTGATATGTAGACCAGGCTCATCTCATAGAGATCTGCAGTAAAATGATTATTTTTTTTAATTTTGTCAGTTCAATGCAAGAAAGCACAGATGCTGACGAGCTGTGAGTTGGGCTAGTCCAAGAAGAAACACAGGCATTTCGGCCCCAGATGGCCTCAACTCATCTCTAATAGTCAGGATTTTACTAGGTGGGATGTTGGAGCTGGAAAGATGGCTCAGGAGCTAAGAGGCCATACTCCTCTTGCCGAGGACCCAGGGACAAGTCCCATGTTAATAATCTCCAGGTACAAATCAACATGCAACATGGACCAGGCTTCCCCGTGAGCCTCCATACTGCTCTGCCAAGAGCCAGCTGCCTCCTTAGCTGGCTCACATTGCTAAAGCCTGCACTCTAATGTGACATCACCTACATGTGGTTATTATTTTGCAGTCAGTCCTCAAGGACATCCCTAATTCTCACGCACCCAGCACAAGAACGGTTCTCACTGCCACGTAAGTACATTCCCAGAACAAGGATTCATTAGGCAGTTATTTAGTGCCAGGTTCTGGACTCCCAGGATAGAGACCACCCTGTCCACAGGATGTGACAGTCTATAGAGGACAAGGTCAGGCAAATATTGATTCCATTGCAATGCTGTCTGAGTGCAGACAGTGGCGTCCAAGCGTGCATGGCTGAACTAGAGAGGTAGGCTGGGGCTGGAGAGATGGCTCAGTGGTTAAGAACATTGACTGCTCTTCCAGAGGACCCTGGTCCAATTCCTAGCACCCACATGGCAGCTCACAACTGTCTGTAACTCCAGTTCCTGAGACCCAACACCCATGTATGTGAAATAAAAATAAATAAAATTTAAAAATAAAATAAATGAGAGGTAGGCTGGAAGAAGCTTATCTTGACCACCCTATCCTAATTCAGCTTCTTTTACAACTTTTGGCTGGAGGGATGGCTCAGAAGTTAGAGCACCATCTGCACTTCCAGAGAACCTCAGTTCAATTCCCTGCACCCACATGGTGGCTCACAGACACCTGTGAACTGACAACTCTCTTCTGGCCTCTGTAGGCACTGCACACACATGCTGGGGCACAGACATAGGTATGGTACAAGCATGCACAGAAAATAAAAATAAGTTATTTTTTTTCTTTAAATTACACTTATTGTGTTTTGGGTGGTACGTGTGGCAAAGACCACATGCAGAGGTCAGAGGACAACCTATAGGAGTCAGTTCATTCCTTCTACCAGGGGCTCCAGGGATGGAACTCAGGCCACAGGCTTGGCAGCCATCATCTCTACTGACTGAGCCATCTTACCAGGCTCCCTTTTCAGTTTCTTAGTGGACGGTTGTACTGAAATCAGAATCTAGGTTGCATAGTCCATATTCCACACTAAAAGCACCTAAAAATACAAGCAGAGCTGAGCGTGGTGGCTCATGCCTATAATCCCGGCACTTGGGAGGCACACAGTGCAAGGTCAGCCGATCCACACAGTGAGTTCCATGGTAGCCAAGGCTGCATAGAGGGATTCTGTCTCAAAACACAGAAACAGACAGACAAGATTTCCTGAGCCGCCTGTGTTACCTAGGATGGTCACCAGCGCTGACTGGCTGGGATGCTTTGAGGAAGAACAGGTGTAATGTCCTGTGTCATTTTTTCCCACGGAGGACACGAAAGCCAGCACAATCCGGATCATGGTTCTGTTTGTAGAGTAGGTGCTCATTTCAAAGTAGCTGCCCTGGGTGTTAATGAAACAAGAGTCTGCATTTTGGGTCTCCAGCCTGTGCTGGACACTCGCTGCAAAGACCAGTGGCACTATTACCTCTGCGAGGGCTCTGTTTTCTAGCTCCCAGCTGAGTCCAAATCCATAGTTCACATGGATGGCCTTGCACCTTATCCATAAGGGTTCCCCCACTTTCAGGAATAACTGGGGCAGTGTGGTCTGAGGAGTTTGATTTAGATCTAGAAGATAAAAATATGCCAAATAAGAAAAAAAAAGTCATTAGTTTTTAACCGTTTGCCTCATCACAAAGATCTCACGAACACTTTGAAAAACAAAGGTGTCACTGTCCCTAATCAAATCAAAATAATCCTGAGCTGAGAATGGTACAATGGAGGAGGCCAGCGTGGAGAAGGCCTGGACTCTGTCCCCAGAACCATGGAACAGACAGAAATGATAAAACAAGACAATCCTCTAGAGACGGAATACCCTTTCGTTGAAGAAATCCCACCAACAGAATCTGAAATATTACATTTAAATGGTCTGAGTGGGCCATCGGGATGGCGCGGTGGGTAAAGGTGCCTGATGCCCTGCTGGATGGCCTGAATTTGATCCCGGGGCCCCATAGGATGGAATGAGAGAACAGACTCTCACAAGCTGTCCTCTGAGCTCCATATGCTTACTCTAGCACATGTGTGCACACACATAGTAAATAAATGTAGTAAAGTGGTGTGAAGGATCTGGGGTGGAACGCGGTGGCAGAGCATGTGTTCAGAGTCTCTGGGTTCAAGCCCAGCACCTAAGTAAAGCCAAATCAAACAAAGTGCTGCTATGAAAGAAGGAAAAGAGAAAGAATGTCTGAAGTTGAGTGATTACCTAAGCAGATGCTATCTGTCCCAAATAGCACTCCAAGGCATTGTCACTAACAACACGTAGGTGACAGTCCCCGTTACCTATGGTGAACAGCTTGGTGCATTCGCGGCCCAGTTCGTTTCTTGCGCAGCACCTGATGTCTGCTCCAAACAGCTCGCTAAGTGCCTTTTCCTCCCTTTTGACAACAGCAGGACTTTCTTCTTTACAGCTGCAATCACAAGGTAAATCTCCTCCATGAAATGTTTCAAAGTGACAGATAACAGGCTGGTGGCCCTGCTCAGTGGAGACTGCTCACATAGCATATGTAAGGCCCTGGGTTCAAAGCCACCCAGCATGTTTAGGGGGATGAAGTTACAAATTGTATCTGAAGGGATCGAAGAGAAGGTGGATGAAAAAGTCAACAAACGCAACTGTGTTCAGCTTGGGACCCCAGGGCCCAGCCAGCTGCTCTGTATCTAATTAAAATAATACCACATGTCCACTTCAGACTTTTTTTTTCCCCCTAGACAGGGTCTCTCCAGGTCGTTCAGGTTGGCCTTGACCTCACTGCATGGCTCAGGCTGGCTTCAGACTCTTGCCTCAGCTTCCTGAGTACTGGGATCACAGGTGTACATCATTACACACAAATGCTTGGTGATCTTTTTTTTCCTGGTTATCATTTAGAGACAGGCAAAAAAGAAAAAAGGAAGCATTGAGAAAGAAAACAGGACACCAGACGTACAGCTGGGCTGTGACGCAGCGGGATAAGACTGCTGCTTATCTTTCTTCCAAGGACAGATGGACAGATGAGGACGATGTGGGGGGAGAGGGAGAGAGAAAGAGAAAGAGAGAGAGGCTAACATTGCCGACCAGGGTGAGTTCCCAACACAAACTGGAAAGCCAAAAAAGAGTGACTTTTAGGGAACACAGTAGTGTTCACAGAGTCACACTCTCCCGCCTCAGCAGGAAATGCCGCACATGGCTTTCCCAGGGCATGTGATAGCTTTGGGGGCTGTATCCTGACTCGTGTCTTTCTTCACTAAATCAAGTGTGTTTTTCTCTCAAATTTGAAGTTGCCAATTTCCTATCACCCCAAGACAAATACTGTCACACAGATGGGACAGTATTCCAACCTTCTTATTCTATCACATACATATACACATATGTGTTTGTCAAACAGTTCAGGTCAGGCCAACCTTTTTTTTTTTTTTTTTTTCCATAAAATTCAAGATCACATTAATAGTATTTGAGAAACTGATTTTTCCTCTTTTCTGCTGCGCCCCATTTAGTTTTGAGCAAATACACAGTACCGCTGACTTGGCTGGTTCGGAGCACAGGGCTTCTCACCCGGTGGGAATCAGCTCAAGCTCATGGGAGAAGCAGGAGATGACTGACTGCTCTTTCAGAGGACCTGAATTCAGTTCCCAGCACCCACATGGTGACTCACAATCACCTGTAGTGGGATCTGATGCCCTCTTCTGGTATGCACACATAGCTACAGACATTTAAACATTTTTTTAAAAAAGTCTATTTTGCTTTTCCTCCATCCTCACTCTTCTGATGAGGCACAGAGAGTTTAAGTAAGTTGTCTGAGGCCACACAGCTTGGTAAACAAACCAGGGTTCAAAGCTGGGTTCTCAGGCTCTGGATTCCATCTCCTTAGCAATTAATTCTATAAACGGCCTCTCCAGAGTAAACAGAGTGATCTCAAAGTAAACTCACAAGAAACTTCTTACATATAAGGCTGCCATAGCTCCCCACACGGGGATCTGCCATCCAACAATCGTGTTAGTCTTCTTTTTGTAGGGAATGGCTAGTGAGAGCCCTGTGGCTACCCCGAGGGTCTCTCAAAGGCCCATTTGCTAAAAATCACCCATTTCCTCCCCATGAAATCCACTCCAGTCATTCTGTTGAAACGTGGGGGTGGGGGGTGGGGGGTGGAGATTGAATTTCACATACAGTATGACGTCAATCACACTAGAAAACAACCAACATTCTGACTGGAACAGCGGTCAAGGCCACAGTGAGGTGTGCCTTACCTTTCCCCGTGGGAACTACAGAGCACCCACTCCACAGTAGGTTCTGGGACACTCTCTGATTCACAGACCAGTGCATCCTGGTTTTCCATCTTCCTGAAGTAAGGTCTTCTCAGCACGTACAGCTGCGTATCTGAGGCATGACAACATACTACCACTCAGTGCTTAAAATTGTGTCAGCAGCCCTTCAAAAAAGATTCCACACCATTTCCAAACACTAAACTTACCACAGCAGAGTCTGGCTCCCCACCACCCTCAGGGGATATCAGCTTTGTTTGTTTGTTTGTTGTTTGTTTGTTTTGAGACAGCATCTCACTATGTAGCCTTGTCTGGCCTGGCTCTCACTCTGTAGCCCAGGCTGGCCTCGAACTCACAGAGATCCACCGGCCTCTGCCTCCCGAGTGCTGGGATCAAAGGCGTGCACCACCACCGCCTGGCTAAAATCTACTTTCTTCCCATAATTTCATCTACAGCTAGATGCAAATTAATGCAACGGAGGACAGTGGACACAGAATAGCATGGAGTTAAAATTAGAACAGAATTTAGATTAGCTTAGCATCCCATTCAGACTAGACCTTTACACACACTCACACATTCACACATGCGTCCATACACACATATACTTATACACACATAAGCATATACATAAAACACACGTACAAATATAACTACCTGTTTTTCTCAACTACTCGGGAGGGGATACTTTGCTTTACCTTTGATCCTTATTTATTTATGGATGCTCTTTTATATATTATTACTATTAATCTGTAATTGGTTATAAACTGCCAAGTATCTTTCCCCAGTCTGTGGTTGTTCTCATTTTTTTTTTTTTTTTAAATTCAGGTGATCTCTAAACTTGATTCCAATTCTACACTTTATTAGGGATATTCAGGCCCCTCCTCCAAGGACATCTACCCACCAGGATCCACCCACAGAATACTCTAACTGCCCTAACTGCTGGACCCTAACCCCACCCTACAGAGTAAAAAGACCAGTCTCTGGACATGAAATCCTACCAGTCTCCACCCTGGAAAGCTCCACCCTGGAAAGTTCCACCCCCTTCTCAAGAAACTCTCTCTAAGCCCTCTATCCAGCTCAGTTTGCCAATGTTTCTTGCCTGAGCAGAGGCATCTGCCCTCCTGGTCTTTTCCTTTCCCAATAAACTTCATGTGTGAGGTTTGTTGTGCGGTGTGACTTTGTGGTATTCCTTGGCTCCTGGCTGCCAGGATACCTTTCCAACCAAGCTATAATGCTTACACTTTCCCCACGGCTAGTAGCAATGACCACAAGTGTCATACAGGCCCAGAGAGGAGTGATGAGCGGGTGCAGGTCTGGCTCTCATGGGCCCCTGGATTTGCCAGTCACAAATATGTCAAATGTCTGTGTTCACATCAGCATGCAGGTCAACCTCTGTGAGATGAGGCATGCAGAACTCCACCACAAAAGGTCTATGGTCACTCCCAACAGGCCCCTCTGTGGCTGCACATCACCGCAGCTTTGTGCATCTGAGTCCCTCACAGGGAAGAAAGCATCCTGGCAAGTCCTAGTGCAGCAGGCAACTTAGTTGCAGTGATGTCAACTCTGAGCCCATGGCACTGCCTCAGCCCCAAAGACTCAAGGCTCCGTGCATGCGGCCACCTCCACAGTCACAGGAAGGAAAATGGGGTGTGCAGTATGTCTGCAGACATGAGACCTGTGGGTAACCGGACCACGTGAGCAGAAGCCAGAGGGCCCATACTGGGGGCCTCTCTGCTGACACACAGTTATCCAACTGCTCAGACCGTTTACATTTGCAGAAACCAGTATCGTCCACCACAGTGGCCACATAAAACAAAATAAAGAATTTGGTTCCTTGGTTACATTAGCCAAAGTTCAAGTGTTCAGCAGTGACATGTGTCGGGTCTGTGCTGCCGGGCATAGGAGCTGGGGAACAGTATCATCATGTCAGGAAGTTCTGCTAGGTCACACTGAGGCCTTACAGTCCATGGGGCATGTGGTGGTTTTCGTTTGTTTGTTTGTTTTTGTTTTTGTTTTAGATAAATTAATCTTATTTCATTTTTACGCGTAAGGGTGTTTGGCCTGCACATGTCTCTACTTCATGTGCATGCACTATCCAAAGGTCAGAAGGGCACCTGAGTTGCACGTGGTTGTGAGTTGGGAGCTGCCATGGGGGTGATCGGGATCCAGTTCAGGTCCTCTGCAAGAGCAGCCAGTGTTTTTAACCGCTGAGCCACCTCTGCAGTCCAGGGGTATGTATTTTCAGCCCCCTTTTATTTAGAGAAGGGAGGTGGGTCTCAGAGAGACTCAGCAACCCTCGAAAGCTGGTAGTCAGAATTAGAACTCAGGACATTTAGTTAGCATGGCACCAAGTGCCAGCAATCAAATACTGAGGCAGGAGGACTGTGGTTAATTTAAGGCAACCGTAGGCTATAAAATGAGTTTGAGGTTAGACTGGGAAAATCTTGAAGAGACAGAATTTTTCTTTCCCAAGTCAAACTATTTCCCAGTTCTTCCAGCCCTGTGTTGAAAAGACCCTGCGTGTTGGCATTTGGCGACCCAGTGGTGAGGGAAAGTACAGGAGTCCCAAGGCACTCCCGTGGGGTACTGGAGTACCTAGTAGTGAGCTGGACTTACTTCGTATACTCACTGTGAACAGGACTGTGTAGTTGGAGGCTTCACTCTGTAGATACAGTAGGTATTCCCCGGCCTGGCTCTCTGTCACGTTCAAAATGACCATGGAAATGGTCCCTCTGCAGAATCAGAAAGAGGACTGGTTACTCTGGAAAACACTCAGAACCAAAACATCGAGTTCACCCTGAGTCAGCTGAGCTTTCCTCGAGGCTGTGACCCTGAGGGCTGCTCTGAGGAGAACATGACTCTGGCCCTGCACCAGCCTCAGCCTGAGCACTATTAGCCTGGCTGTGACTTTTACCAGCCCTCAAAAGGGAGTTTTGGCTCAGGAGGGTGAGAGGCCACAGCATTGGGAAACCCCACAATCTTAGGTCTCTTACAAGCTTATGGAGTACTGTTAGTTATTAAAATATTTTGTATAACTATATCTCATATCCAATAACAAAATACTTATTTTGTCAGAGCAAATCAAGGTTTCAAATTACATATATAATTTTTTTCTTTTTATTTATATTTTATCTATTTTATGTATGTATGTATGCATGTATGCCTTTATTCCAGAAGAGGGCATTAGATTCCACTATAGATGGTTGTGAACCACCATGTGGTTGCTGGGAATTGAACTCAGGTCCTCTGGAAGAGCAGCCTGTGCTCTTAACCGCTGAGCCATCTCTCCAGTCCCCCCCCATATATAATTTATATGTACATAAACTTTTAAAATTAAATTATTTTGGACAGGCAGTAGTGGTACATGCCTTTGATCCTACTACTCAGGAGGCAGGAGCAGGGGGATCTCTGTGAGTTCAAGGCCAGCTTGGTCCACAGAGTGAGTTCCAGGACAGCCAGGGCTATGCAGGGAAACCCTGTCTCAAAAAACCAAAATAAATTAAAATTTTTAAATTATTTTAAGTATTTTATCTATTCTTATTGTATACATCTGAGTGTTTTGCCTACATGTATGTATGTATACCACTCGCATGCAGTGTCCATGAAGGCCAGAAGAGGGCATCAGATCTTCTGGGACTAGAGTCACAGATGGTTGTATGGGTGCTGGGGACCCAACCTGGATTCTCTGCAAAAGCAGCCAGTGCTCTTAACCACTGAGCCATGTCTCAATGCCTGTGATTTTATTTTTAGAGTAGTTTTGGATTTGCCCTTTCCACCACACATCCTCAACATTATCAATATTTTGTTTGTTTGTTTGAGACAGGGTTTCTGTGTGAAGTCCTGGCTGTCCTGGAACTCACTCTGTAGACCAGGCCAGCCTTGAACTCACAGAGCTCCAACTGCAGATTAAAGGTGTGTGATACCACATCCGGTGACATTATCGATATCTTGTGCAGGTTTAGCGTGGTGTAACTGAAGACCTGAAGCGTCACTGTCAGCTGACACCCACACATGCCATCAGCCTCCCTTTGGGGCCCCACCTCCTATGACTGGCAGATATATGATGTCATGTGTCCATACCCTAATTCTACATTTAGTTCATTATTTCACCAGAGATAAGTTACAACACATATGGATAGAAGCTGGAAGGGGGTTCTGAGCCAGGCCCAGTAGTCCATGCCTATAATCTCAGCATTCTGTAGACAGAAACAGGAGAATCTTAAGTTTATGGGGAAAAAAAAGGTAGGGGAGTCCAAATGAACTTCATTTTATGCAGAAAATTTGGCTCTGAAATCTTTGTGGCCCACCCTTACCTGTTTTGTAAATCAAAGTGTGGCTGGCAGCCCAGGGAGCTGTGCTTAAAGACCCAGAGGCAAGAAATGTCCCCTGGGGTGGTGACCAGTACTTGCAGTGTGATGGACGCGGACACAGCCACCTCCACAGTGGCAGCTTCGTACACCACCCCTGTACTGTGATTCCTCAGTGTACACCCAAGGTCTTCCTGGGAGTCTGGCACCTGTGACGTAGATTGAATAATGAGAATTGACAGTGTTTCTTAATATCAAGCCTGCCTGCATAACGACATTCTGCATATGTGGTGCTTTGAATAAAAGTGGCCCCACAGACCTGTAGGAAGTGGGGCCTTGTTGGATTGGTGTTGCCTTGTTGGAGGAGGTGTATCACTGAGGGTGGGCTTTGAGGTTTCAGATGCTCAAGCTAGACCCAGTAGTGTTCTCTCTGCTGCCTGCCAATCCTGATCTAGAACTCTCAAGTTCCTTCTCCACCACCACATCTGCCTGCCTGATCCCATACTCCCTGCCATGATGACAGTGGACTCAACCTCTGAAACTGTAAGTCAGCCCCAATTAGATGTTTTCCTTTATAAGAGTTATCATGGTTAGCTGGGTGGTGGTGGCCCATACCTTTAATCCCAGCACTAGGGAGGCAGAAGCAGGTGGATCTCTGAGTTCAAGGCCAGCTTGGTCTACAGACAGGGATATACAGAGAAACCCTGCCTCAAAAAAAAAAAATAAATAAATAAATAAAATAAAAAGAGTTCCGGCTGGAGAGATGGCTCAGAGGTTAAGAGCACCGACTGCTCTTCCTGAGGTCCTGAGTTCAATTCCCAGTACCCACATGTACCCACATGGTGGCTCACAACCATCTGTAATGTGATCTGGCACCCGCTTCTGTATACATAATAAATAAATAAATCTGGGGGGAAAAAAAAAAGGAAAAAGAGTTGCCAAGGTCATGGGCCAATGTCATGGTGTCTCAGTGATAAAACTCTACCTAAGACAATATATAATACCCAACTATGCTGGTACCTACTAAGAAGGTATCACAGGGCTGGAGAGACAGCTCAGTGTTTAAGATCACTGGCTGCTCTTCCAGAGGGAGCTGGGTTCATTTCCAGCACCACATGTGGCTCACAGCTGTATATAACTCCAGTTCCCAGGGATCTGACACCCTCTTCTGGCCTCTGAGGAAACTGCACACATACAGTATACATAAATACATGCAGGCAAAACACTCATATATATAAAATAAATATTTTTAAAAATTAGGGGACACAAGACCAAAAATATTTATTTTCTCAGTAGAGAAAAGGGGGAAAAAACCGAACAGGTAATTCACATAAGCAAAAGATGTATGGAGGTGGTCCCTTCCTGTTTCAGACCACATGGAGTCAGCTTGCATGTTCCTGAGACCCCAAAATGAAGAACTTCTTTGAACCCACCCCAGAGATGGCCACCCCAGGGGAACACTTGATTTCAGTGTAACCCTGTGGGTGCTGTTTAGATGGCCACAAGGAAAAGAGAAGGAAAGTCAAAGGCTTGAATGCGCAGTGACCGTCGGAAGACTAAGCCTCAGCCATGTCATGCTGAGAATACGTGAACACACAAATGGATAAGCTTTGAGTACTGAGCATTGTCGCTCAGTGGCAGAGTTCTTTTAAAAAAATCATTTATTCGTATCTTGTGTGCATTAGTGTTTTGCCTGCATATGTGTCTGTGTGAGGGTGCTGGATCCTGGAGTTAAAGACAGTTGTGAGTTGCCATGATGGGAATTGAGCCCAGGTCCTCTGGAAGAGCAGTCAGTGCTCTCAACTGCTGGGCCATCTTACACACACACACACACCCTGAGTGGTAGTTCTTATCATGAGCAAGGCCCTGGGTTCCAAACCATGCACCAGGAAAAAAAAAAAAAAGAGGCATGCACAGAAAAACCAAAGGGCTGGAGTGTAGTTCAGCAACACAGCAAATGCCTGGCATGCACAGAACCTTGATGAAATGTAAAACACAAGACAGATGAGCAGGCCCGGGACAGGGACAGGCAGACCAAGTGAAAGTGATGAAGCAGAAGCAACAGAGGAGGCAGGGCAATGGGAAGTCCCCTGGTGTGGGAGAGTCCTGCCCAGGGAGAAGTGTGAGAGTTCAAACAGCGGGGAGGAAGAGGGCGTGGAGGAGCCTGCTCCCCGTGCCTCCTCTGCTGGAAAAACAGCTAAACAGACACACACCAGTCCAGGGGCATATGTCTACAGAAGGCCAGGGTCATACTCTGAACTCAGCTCCTTTTGGGGACCAAAGGAATCCTGCTGCCCCACTACACTATTGCTAAGGGCAGTGTCCGTGAGGTGAACTCTGTGAGTGGGGCCCTGGGACTTGAGGAGGCATGATGAGTGGCTGTTTACCACCAACACTGGGGACCATGAGCGAGCCTTTCATGGCTGACCAGTGGTTTCCTATAAGGCAGCCCTCGGATTAGCCAGGTCTACACACCGGGAACAAGCTGTAGCCACTATGATTTTTATTTTCTTTCCTCAAGACAGGGTCTCACTATGGAGCCCTGGCTGGCCTAGAACTCACTGTAGACAGGGCTGACGGCAAACACTAAGATCTGCCTGTCCCTGCCTTTGCTGGGATTAAGGTCAGGTGCCATCACACCCAGCTTCCATTTGTTTTGAGACAAAATCTCTCTATGTAACCAAGGCTGCGTGCATTACCACACCCAGATTATATGATTGTTTTTCTTTCTTCATAAAGTTGGGGAACAACTATGACCTTGTCCATGCTACCTGGTGGGCATCTTGTCACGGGATCTCCCCTCATGTGATGGTTCCAGGTACTACCCAACAGCCTAACCTGTCTACGGAAGAATCAGTAACTAGGTCGTAGAAACTAAAACACATTAAAATGATCCAATTTTAGAGCCGAGTGGTGGTGGCGCACGCCTCTAATCCCAGCACTCCGGAGACAGAGGCAGGCGGATCTTTGTGAGTTTGAGGTCAGCCTGGTCTACCAAGTGAGATCCACGGAAGGCGCAAAGCTACACAGAGAAACCCTGTCTCGAAAAACAAAAACAAAACAAAAAACAAACAAAAACAAAAAAACAAAAAAAAAAATGATCCAATTTTAACCTAAAGAAGGAGGAGGAAGGCCGGGCGGTGGTGGCACATGCCTGTAATCCCAGCACTCGGGAGGCAGAGGCAAGCGGATCTCTGTGAGTTCAAGGCCAGCCTGGTCTACCAGCGAGTTCCAGGAAAGGTGCAAAGCTACACAGAGAATCCCTGTCTCAAAAAACAAACAAACAAAAAAAAAAAAAAAAAAAAAGAAGGAGGAGAAGAAAAGAAGGGGACCTAGAAAGACAGCTCAGGTGTTAAGAGCACGGATTGCTCTTTGCAGAGGACCCTGGTTTGGTTTCCAGCACCCACATGGTGGCTCACACCCATCTGTCACTCCAGTTCCAGGGGCTCTGATGCTCTCTTTTGAACTCTATGGGCATCATGAAAGCATGTGGGGCACAGACATACATACAGGCAAAACGGTCACACACGTAAACCAAAAAAAAAAAAAAAAAGTAATGGTCTATTTTCTTCAAAAAGATACAGAGTGTCTCTCAAATGTACAAGAAGATGTTGAAACCCACGTAAATTAAAACACTTCTCATCTATGAGACTGGCAAACCTTGAGAAGTCGACCAACACATTCTGATAGTGAGGCTTTGAGGAAGTGGACGCTCACACAGAGCTGCAGGAGTTTACAGCAAACAGCCTTCTGGAGGGGAATTCAGCAACACCTGAGAAATGTGAGTGTGCACTTGCCGTGTGAGCCAGCAACACCCATACAACATCAACACAGTACTGTTTGTCATGTCAAAATCCTGGAAACGATGTAAATGCTCAAACAGAGGAGAGTGACTGAATAGACTATGGTAAATCCACACAGTGAGTTTCACAAGGCCGTTTTTAACAAAAGAACAAGGACATGCTCTGGAAACTGATTTGCCCTGATTCCCTGTATCACTCGAAGGGAACAGGCTTGCTACAACACTCTCCTCAGCAAGTGTGTGATCAGGAGCAAGAGAGGGGTGGAGTGAGACACACATGTATCTGCCTGTTTTGTACAAGGAATCCAGGTCCAACAGCTAAGAAGTAGACGAGTCAGCTAACTGTGGGAGATATGGAGGAGATACTTCTCTGAGTATACATTCCTAAAATAAAAGACATGAATACACATGTAAGCATATGTGAGGTTATGTGCACCACGTGAGTGCAGGAGCCTGCAGAAGCTAAGAGGCATCCCCAGGAGGGTGTCAGATCCCCTGGAACTGAAGTCACACCTTGTTGTGAGCCACCATGTGGGTGCAGGGAATAGAACCCAGATCCTCTGCAGAAGCAGTAAGTGCTCTGAACTGCTAACACACCTCCCCCTCCAGTGTCTTCTTTTCTTCAGTGCTGAGGATGGAACCCTGAGTTTCACATATGCCAGGTACCTGCTCTACTACTGAGCTAAACTCAGCCCCAAATTTACCCTTTTGAAAATATGTAACTCTGACTTCCAGGATCCAATACATTTTAAGAGTAAATAAAGAGCCGGCAGTCAGGCATAGCAACCTCTAATCTAAGACTTGGGAGGCCTGTGAGAGTGTGAGGCCAGTCTGAACTAGGTAGTTTCAGGCCAACTTAGGCTATACAATGAGACCAGGTATCAAAAAGTGCAAGGAGAGAGGAGCTACACAGCCAGGATATTGTGGAAAGGCATCAAAATGGAATCCCAGCCAAAGTAAGCCAGCTGTGTTGGAAATAAATCTCAAAAGCAAATGATAATGGTAGGGCAGACAAGAGCTGGCATACATCATAGATCGGCATCCAACGTGGAGGCTTGAATCTCCAAACACAGGGCCTGAGAACGCTAAGGGAAGTTCTGGACAAGGAGCTGGACATGGCTTCCTGGTGTCACAGTCTCTCAGGTGGCCACTGCTCCCTGCACACAGAGGCACAGCTACCAGCCACTGCTCGTGGGTTTAAGCCTGCCACCAGCCATGTGCTAAGTGGAACCACACAGCGGAAAGACTGGCCCTTTAAAGCTCGGCTCATGCTGCAAATGCACAGAAAGCCCAGGTCCAAACACACACAAAAAACCTCTAAAAAGGTACAGTATGCTTAAAGAGGTGCTTAGGTGCTAAATAAAGAAAAGAAAATGGGTATAGATAGTCACAGAAAAAAAAAACAGTTTGAAAATAATAAAGTCTTTAAAGAGAGAGTAAAGTAATATTAAAAACATCAGCCATTGGGGCTGGAGAGATGGCTCAGAGGTTAAGAGCACTGACTGCTCTTCCAGAGGTCCTGAGTTCAATTCCCAGCAACCACATGGTGGCTCACAACCATCTGTAATGAGATCTGGTGCCCTCTTCTGGCCTGCAGTCATACATGCTATATACATAATAAATAAATAAATCTTAAAAAAACAAAAACAAAATAAAAAAAATCAGCCATGTAAAGATGAGAAATAGAACACAAGGAGTTTGGACCTTATATGGTGCTTCATTAACTTTGAGTTTTTTGAATGCTAATGGACAGAGAACAGCAGCTGCTGAGACACTGGATTGTGGAAGGGACTGCTGAGTTAAACCAGTTTATATACTTTAGGGATGTCTTGGCTTCAGAATGGAAATCAGGAAATGTGCTGCATTTGGGGAGAGATTATGCTTTTGTTTCCATAGGAAATGAAAAGCTATGGATTCCTTCAAAGTTAATAAAGATCAGATTTGACCAGGGGAGACCTCCTGAGGATCCTGGCTATAGACATGAGGGGAAAGCCAGTAAAGACTAGAGGGCAGGTGACAGATATGCTGACCTCTCAACATGGGAACAGCTCTGAGACTGGATGAGACATGATAAACCTTGTTGGCTACAGAGTCCTCATGATATCCTATTACATGCCATCCTTTCACATAACAGAGATGGAGATTTACAATACAGTTTGGTTATGCAGTCCAAATAGACTTATAAAGTTGACAGATGCCTTTTACCTGCTCAAATATAGAAGGAAAAATCTTTAGCTGACTGGGCACACTGCACATTCCATACATGTGTTAAGGCAGACATATATATGTTATCTTTAAAAGTATGTGTGCTTTCTGTAAAATAGGACCAGACACCAATGAAGACAAGTATTCCAGGTGATCCAGCCTCTCCAAATGTCTCTGTTGCAGTTTCCTCAAAACTCTGCATCCAGAACAACTTCAAAGATGCTAGCTGAGATGGTCCAGCCTCACACAATATCCAGCCAGAACTTCAGATAAGTCCTGTACTTTCCTATTACACTGAAACTGGACAACAAATATTAAAGCCAGTTTTCTCAGGACCTGACCATTATCCCAATTTTCTCAGGGTCCCCTAAAGATGCTGTCACCTACAGACAACAGGAAACAGTCTAGAGAACACAACGCCCACATTCCCAAGAGGTGGGGTAGCTGGTTTTTGGATGTTTGGTGGATGTTTGTCATCATTTAGGGAGGTGGTTGTAAGTTGTTATTGGTCATAGTCAGGGAAGAAACTAAGCAAAGGAGATTAGATTCAGGGATCTCATTCCAAAAAGAAATGATAGCATAAAGGTGTAGATTATTGAATCTACTTTTAAACCAAAAAAGCAACTACTAATCTCAAATATTTTACATTGGTGTGCATTTTTTATATTGATACAAATTTAAGGATATTTTTGTTTTAACCTACTGTATATATGTTTTTTTTCTGAGACAGGGTTTCTCTGTATAGCTTTTGGAGCCTGTCCTGGATCTCACTCTGTAGACCAGGCTGGTCTTGAACCCACAGAGGTCTGCTTGTCTCTGCTTCCTGAGTGTTGGGGTTAAAAGTGTGCACCACCATTGCCTGGTTTAAGGTATTGTACCTATGCAGCTCATTTTAAAATGTAATGTAAAGTTCTAGTCCTTAAAGGCTATTATTACAAACTGTTTAGAATAATTAAAAAATGTAAGTTAGTAGTTAGTCATCTGGAACAATCAAATTTGTAGTCACATAGGTATATTTTCAAGGTTAAACAAATATATATATTTTTGATAGATAAGTGGTCTTCAAACACTTCAGAGACCTACAAAAATATGACATTTAAAATGTTTTAATAACACGAGGATTTTCATGACAGTGAGACACACCTGCTCCTGACAGCACCAATTTACTTCAAAAAAAGGATGATGGACATTGAAGAACCTCCATATGGAGCTTGCTTTCAATGTGGCAAAGCTAACCACCTGGGTAAGAAACTGCCCTTGCCTCAATTGCTGACAGTACGCTGTCCAAACTGAACAAGCAGGACACAAAAGAAGGTTACTGCTAAACTCTGCCAAGACAAGTTTTTGTGCTTCACAGAAAAGTCTGTCAGATATTCTAGACCCATAGGCTCAAGATGGATGCCCCAATGTGGCAGAGGAACTTTGGGTGACTGTCCAGGCAGCCAGCTGTTTCTGTCATTTCTATAATTTTTGAAGTTGTTTGCTCTGCACTTCCTGTTTACTCAGGTAATATTATGCCTTTCTTGGGTCTCTGATGGGAGTTGAAGACTAGATAGTTATACTTTTTTGTTGTTGTTGTTGTTGTTGTTGTTGTTGTTATCAAATTCAAAAAAGATACTTACAAAAGAGATGTAATGTTTCTAAGATTGAGAGATATAAAAACTTAAATAGTTTATCTAATAAAATATTTTAAGGTCTAAAAAGATATGTTTAGGATGGTAATACTAAGTTACAATAGAAAGTGATTTAGGTATAAACTTTAGATTCATCAAAATAGGATAGATAATAAAGTATTTTCTGCAAATATGCCAAATACAAATGGACTGGGCAGTGTAAATGTAATTCTTACCTGATAATTTTTTTAAATTTATTTCTTTTATGTATACAAGTGTTGTACCTACTTGTATACCTTTATAACAGAAGAGGGCATCAGAAACCACTAGAGATGGTTTTGAGCTACCATGTCATTGCAGGGAACTGAACCAGTGTCCTCTGGAAGAGCAGCCAGTGCTCTTAACCTCTGAGCCATCTCTCCAGCCCCCTGATAAACTGTTCTTATTGTATATAGTTTTAGTATGCTAGAGTTTAAAAATCCTTTCATTTTTATTTAGACAAAGAGGGGCGAATATTGTGGGATATTTGTATACCATGTGAAAAAATATTGCTGGGATTGGTGTAATAAAAAGCTGAATGGCCAATAGCTAGGAAGGAGAGAGAGAACTCTGGGAAGAAAAGTGGAGCAGCCAGCCAGATGCAGAGGAAGCAGGAGAGGGAGCATGGAGATGACATGATGAGCCTCATGGAAGAATGTAGATTAAGAAAGACATGTTAATTTAAGTTAAAAGAACTAGTTAGGAACAAGCCTAAGCTGAGGTCAAGCTTTTATAATTCATAAGAAGTCTCCATGTCATTATTTGTGGGCTGGTGGTCCCGACGAGAAAATACTACTGCAATAGATAACTTTGGACCATAAATGTTGGTTACTACACAGCAAAGACAAAAATCGCTGTGTGCAGTTCCTGTGCACAGCTCTGCTAGTGCTCATGGCATACTGGTCAGTACTGTTGAGATTTAGTTATAAACTCGAACGGAATAAATAAAAAAGCACATCACAGGTATGGGCCAGGTCTCTTACTTTCATAGAGAATTAAAAATGAAATGTGTAGGCTAGAATAAGCCCTCACATGTTGTATTGAAACTTCAGTTATCAGCATTAACTTGGGGGGGGGGACACAAATGATGGACAGTCATGTGGTAGTAGTGAGTGTTATTCTGAACAATGGGCTCAAGATCTACACAAATACTGAATGTCATGAGTCTGTGATGAGCTAAACAGATAACTCAGTAAATACATAAATAAATAAATAAATAAATAAATAAATAAATAAATAAATAAATAAAATGGGGGGAAAGACATAGCTCTTCCTCATGATATAATTCCAATTAATAAATACAGAAGAAGCCAGGCATCTACCTAAGGGTGCTTGGTCATTCAAAACCCCACTGGACTATAGGATTTCCATGAAGATGTCTGAAGAACAAATAAACTCTTTCATCCACAAGTGGCTTTGGGTCGTGGTCTTTATCATGGTGACAGACTGAAGTCCTAGCAGGACAGGTTGTGCTTCAACAAGAACCTGAGGACGAGAGCACATCTTTTCTGCAGTTCACATTGCACAGCTATTTGTTAGAATATCTGAGGCCTTGGTCTTCACATGTGGTGGTTTGAAAGAAAATGGCCCCCAGTGAGAGTGGCACTATTAGGAGGCTTTGTTGGGGTGGTGTGACCTTGTTGGAGGAAGTGTGCAACTGTGGGGGCGGGTCTCCTATGCTCAAGAGAGTGCCCAGTTTACCTCTTGTTGCCTGCATATCAACATGGAGCATCTCCTTCTCCATCACCATGTCTGCCTGCACACCACCATGCTCTCTACCATGATGATAATGGACTGAAGCTCTGCACTATAAGCCACTACCTGAATTAAGTTTTCCTTTATAAGAGTTGTTGCGGTCATGGTATCTCTTCACAGTAATAGAAATCCTAAGATATCACATGATTCTCCATGATGTCTAAGAATATTATATTAGAATAATGACACATGATTGATTAGTAGGGACCAAGACCAGTAGACATTCATTTAGTTTAAAGATGGATCTTTATAGGAAAGTACTAAGGGCTGATAAGCCAGCTCTGCCGTAAGGGCACTTGCCACTGAGCTTGAGGACCTGCAGTACATCCCACAGATCCACATGACGGGAGGCGAGAACTGTTGTCTTCTGATGCCCACATGTGTGTGATGCCACCTGCATGAACTGCACACAAATGCACAGAAACCCATGTATACAATAAGTAAGTAAAAGTTTGTGTTTTTAAATAAGTGTTTGGGGCTTGGGAGATGGTGCAGAGGCTTAAGGCGCTCCTCCCTCAGCCTGATGACCTGAGTTTGGCCCCTAGTGTCCATATGTTGGAAGACACGAACCCACTCCCACAGTTGTCTATGGACCTCTGCACTCACGGTGTGTCATGTACACATACACACACACACACACACACACACACACACACACACTAAATAAATATATGTAATAGAAAAAGAAAACACAAGCATGTGAATAGCTATTTTCTTACGTTGGAAAGACACTAAGAGTTGAAAAGAGGATACCACATGACACTCTTTTGCATCCACACTGAAATGCTACGGTGCTGTGATTTGGAAACTTTGGACCTGACCTGACCTGGGGTAACCAGGAAATGAAGATATGACAGACACACAGACATACATAGAGGAAAGTTGGGATCGGGTGGGAGTTGCGCTCTGATGGAGACTCATCAGCTGCCTGGAAGCTCAACAAGGAGGCAGGTGAGCTAATTTAGTAGGGTCTGTGTAGGGGAGCAGTCTCAGGCTGCAACCACCCAGGAGGAAGGAGCTATGGTTAAGACTTCCTGCAGACACTGGCAACATCCTGACTCAGGCCTGGCCATTCCCCTGAGTCTGATGTGGGGAGGACACCCATCCCCATGAGTCTGGGGCAATGGGGTCCCTAACACAGCAGTACTCACACCAATAGCACACATTCACCCTGGACTTCATCTGTTCTCCATATTACTACATAGTTAACATGCCCTAATTACGAATACGCCAGTTTGTTAGAATGCCAAAACCTACTTAAAAATTAAAACCAATAATGCTTCTGTCAGCAGGGTGTGGTAGTGCACAACTTTAATCCCAACACTCGGGAGGCAGGCAGAGCTCTGAGTTCGAGGCCAGCCTGATCTACAAGTTCCAGGACAGCCAGGATTGTTTCACAGAGAAACCTTGTTTTGAAAAGAAAAAAAAGGGGGTTGGGGATTTAGCTCAGTGGTAGAGTGCTTGCCTAGCAAGCACAAGGCCCTGGGTTCGGTCCTCAGCTCTGGAAAAAAAAAGAAAAATTTTGTTTAAATGGAAGTGTTTATTTATATGAGTGTGTGTGTGTGTGTGTGTGTGTGTGTGTGTGTGTGTGTGTGTGTTTGTAGTAAATATTTGCCTATATGCTGCTATTGAGACCCATTACATATTGTTATTAAAAACTTAAGATTATTTCTAGATCTGATAGTCAGAGGAGGGCAGCCATACCATGTATTTTTCTGTCTCCACGAAGGAAAACAGAGTTAGTGAATCTAAAACTGGGAATGTGCATAGAGTTGCTGACAGCTTATCTGATATATAGAAATGTCTAGAATTTTCAGTTCTCTATCATGCCTCCTTCATTTGAGTTCTTTCAGTAAACACCTATTTTAAGAAGCAGACAGACTATATCAAAGAGAGGTGGCTGCAGAGATGGCGGAGGGGTTAAGAGCACCGGCTGCTCTCCCAGAGGACCTGGTTCAGTTCTCAGCACCCACATGGCAGCTCACAGCCTTCTGTGATTCAAGATACAGGGAACTCAATACCCTCTTTTGGCCTTTGTGGGCACCATGCATGCACATGGGGCACAGACATATATGCAGGCAAAACACCCATACACATAAAACAAGTAATAATAACAAACTTTTAAAGAGAGGACCAAGCTGGAGAAGGCTCAGTGGTTAAGAGCACTTGCTGCTCTTGCAGAGGACCTAGGTTGGATTTCCAGCACCCATATGGTGGCTCACAACTGTCTGTAACTCCAGTTCCAGGGGATAGGATGCCCTCTTCTGGCCTTAGTGGGCACTGCATGCACATGGTGCTCATACATACATTCAGGCAAAACATATCAAATAAAAATAAATAAATCTTTAGAAAAGAAAAGGGAAATGTAGGCAGTGTAGGAAATGTAGCTCAGTGGGCAAAGGCATCTGCTGCAAAGCAAGAGAACCAGCTTGCTCCGGTTGTCCTCTGACCATCACACCAGCACACCTACATACACACACACACACACACACACACACACACACACACACACACACGGGAGGAAGATGGGAAGAGAGAGAAATGCTCACCACTTCTTCACACTAGGTATACATGCCCTTTCAAATCCACAGCCACAAGAGAACATAGATCTTTTCATGTGAACACACGCACACTAACCCTCAGTGCTGAGAATCCAATCCACAGCCTCTCACACCCCCAGAATACAGTTCTTGATGTCATTGGTGGCACGGGAGATGGCGGTATAAATGCTACTGCACCCAATGACAGTGTCCAGCACACTGAAGGGTCGCCCACTTAGTCATGACAGGTGTCAACAGCCTACAAAGTATACTCTCTAGAGCAAAACAGAGGGAGCTTTACGTTCATATCACGTTACCATCATATATGACGATGACTTTCCAGCTGATGAGCCATTGCTCTTATGACTGATTAAAACACACTTGATCACAGGCAGATCTTGGTCTGTAATGGTCTCAATCATCATCACTGACAAAACAGCTGTAAAACAAAACCAAAATAATGACATTAGTACATGCACGCACCTTAGGGAGATAAATGTTTGTCTTACCACAGCACAAAGAAATGGAGTACAATCAGGGAAAAGTGACCAACAGAAAAGAATATGGGAAGTGAAGTTTCACGAAAACCAGTCTACTCTACCTGAGGGATGCAGCCATTGAGAGCAGCATCCCATGGAGCCACCTGCAGTGACGGCAATGTCCCCATCTGTGCTGTGCAGCATGGTGGCCACTGACACATGTAGCTATTAAGCTTTTGCAATGAGACTGGTGGTGCTGTTAACTCTGGGGTCCTGCAGTGGAGGGCACTTTCTCTAGACAGTTCTCTGTTGCTCTCTGTATCGTCTCTGTCTCTCTCGTTGGAGATCACATCAAAGACCTCAGAGAATACATGCTAGGTCAATACTCCAGCAATAAGTACTCTCCAGCAAGGTACACCCCAACCCCAATCTCTCAAGTTTAGGAATTTTTAGAGCTTTATTGAGGTATTCATTTATTTACTTTTGATTGATTTTGAGCTGGCATACAAAGCAATATGTTTCATGATGGCATTTTTTGTGTGTGTTGAGTTTTACTTAACCTTTTTGATTCAGTAAATACAAATATCTCAGTGGGCATAATATTTGACAAAATATGCTCTGTGGAACGACCACTAAAATGAAGCTTATTCCCCACCCAGTAGCTCACACACTGCCCTAAGCAATGAGTAAACCCCAGAGCACACCTAGTGCATGCGTTTTCATCATTCAGAATAGCTTTTACTGGCATTTAAATGATGGGCTTGAGAGAGGCAAGAGGAAAATATATGTCCAGCCATCTCTGTCCTTGCAATCTCAGAGTCTCAGGGATGTTAACACTCTTTCTTGTCACACCCTCCAATGTTTTTACCCTCCACTCCTTTTTTAAATGTGATTTTGCCAGGTGTGGTGATGCGTATCTTTAATCTCAGCACGCGGAAGGCAGAGGTAAGTGGATCTCTGTGAGTCTGAGGCCAGCCTGGTCTATAACTGGCACACTCCAGGCCAACCAAGGCTATATACTGAGACCCTGTCTTAAAAAACCAACCAACCATCCAAATAACAGTAACAGCCATGACTTCATTGTCTAGTTTACTTAGATTGTACACACCACACATCAAAGCATGTGACTTTGGAAAAGGTATATATGTCCTGGCATACACACTCATGTTGACAGTGGGCGTCTCTGTCTTCTCACACTCCAGCTGCCACACAAGGATTCCAGTTGTGTGGCATTCTCAACAATATCGGCTAGAATGAGACCTTCAGTGTTCCTATTATTGTAAATGGTATCATATGTGTGTGTGTGTGCTGGCATGTGCATGTGTGTGTGCCACAAGTCAGGTAGCTCAGCTTTTGTGACAAGTGCTTTTCCCCGCTGGATCATCTTCTGCCTACAAGACTTCCGCTCTTCATAAGGTAGGTGTATCCTCTCACTGTGGCTCTTCTGCCCTTTTCATTACTGAGACAAAGCTTTGCATGGTCCCCTTGCTAGCCACAGACATGTATGAGCCGTACATGGGCACGTTATGGCTTTAATTACCCCGTTGGATTATAATGAATCTTTTCACCTACTTTGAAAATATGCTCTCATTTCTTTTACTGTGGTGGTATATCTCTTTAGATATTTTGACCATGTCAAGCTTTTTAGGATTTATTTTTTAATTTTAAAAGTGATGTGTATGTGTATGGATAATACATGATGCTCCTAAGAGCTGCATGCTCTATCGTCACATTGCAGCTTGTGTCTTCCATCTTTGTTTCCCTGGTGGCCTCACTGGGTTCCCCAGTTTGATCTTTTATCTCCACTGTTTCGCTTCTCTTGTTCGTTGACTTTAACTCTGGTCATGATTATTTTCTTTATTTTGCTCATCTGGAGCTTGCCATAGGTAGTTTGAAGGCAATTGGCCCCATAAACTCATAGGGAGGGGCACTATGGGGAGATGTGGCTTGTTGGAGTAGGGTGACTTTGTTGGAGGAAGTGTGTCACTGTGGGGGTGGGCTCTGAGGTCTTGTATGCTCAAGCCACGCCCAGTGGGACAGTTCACTTCCTGTAGAACTCCTTCTCTAGCACCATGTCTACCTACATGCTGCCATGTTCCAATATGATGGCAATGGACTGAACCCCTGAAACTTTAAACCAGCCCCAATGAAATGTTTTCCTTTATAAGAGTTGCCGTGGTCATGGTGTCTCTTCACAGCAATGGAAACCCTGACTAAGACAGAGCTTAATTTACTATTTTCCTTCTGTTTCTTCTTTTCTTGTTTGTTTTGTTGTTGTTGTTGTTGTTGTTGTTGTTGTTGTTTGAGACAGGGTTGTCTCTCTACACAGCCCTGCTGTCCTGGAACTCACTAGGTAGACCAGGCTGGCCTTGAACTCAAGATCCACCTCTGTCTCCTGAGTGCTGGAATTCTTTAATTCCATATGCTACTATGCCTGGATTTCTTTTTCACGGTTGAATGTGAGGCCTTGGTTTGGGATATTGATTCTTTTACAGTGGTTCATGCCTATAACCCCAGCACTGGAGAAGCTGAGCAGTAAGACAATTTCCATGAGAAAGTTTTAGACCAGTCTGGCTCACAACAAGCAATCATGATACTGTAGCAGAAGCTCTAATTAATAATCAATAAGTAAATGTCTAATAATAATAATCTAATTTCTGAATTGGGTCTGGTGGCATGATTCAGTAATAGAGGACTTTCCTCAAATGTGTGAGTTGCTTGGTTCAATACCCAACACCAAAAACCCCAAACAAACACAACTTGGGCTAGAATGATGGCTCAGCAGTAATCCCTGCTCAAGTACAGCTTTAGAGGTACCCCATTATTACCATATTCATCTAATTTTCTGCTGCAAGCCACAAGAATATATTATATAGTCAGCTATATATAATAAAGCTGTATATAGAAAGGTCAAGAAACCTTTCTAGAGGGAAGCATTATCAGAGAATATTTGGTGCTATTCAGCTTTTAATATATCAGCTGTCTTCTGCTATGAATTTCTTGTGAGCTCATATACTACTAGGCCTTAAAGCAAAAGCATAAGCTTCTCAGACCTACTGCTGATCTGAACTAGGTGACACCCCTACAGCCTAGGACACAGGAGGACTGTAGATGCACAGCTTTGTCTCTTGTGCAATTGAAGCTCAGACCTTCCTTCCCCAGCCTGGCCAAATGGCATTCCAGAGCATTTGACTGATAACAGGGTTTTTTGCATATCCAGGTGTGAGTGAAGGCTGGGGCAGAATTCCTGGTCCAGGCAGAGTCTCATGTCTGGAGAGAAAGGAACAAGGCAGATCTTCTGTAGAGAATAAGGATTGGGTCAGGTGAGGAGAGGAGAAAAAGAAGAAATGAGCATGGACGGAGCAGCTGAAGACGAGATCAAAAGCATAAGAGTTTCATCAGGGCTGTGAGAGGACAGGAAAAGAAGAGACAGAGAGGAGCTAGGCATGAGGGCAGAACAGAAGCTGTGTAGAGAGAGAACTGACTCGGAAGAATAAAGTGTTTGGACTAAGAGTTTTGTGTACCTAGATTCATTTAATATCGTCAAAGATTAGATTATCAGCTGGTCATAGATTCATCTCGAACCCTGGGAGTGGGCTATGGAGGGGCAGAATCTCTCATAGTCCACAAGAATTGTTATTGTCATTCATTTCAAAATACATTTGATTTTCTGGTTTCTTCTTGACCCATGGGCTCTCTGAAATCACGTTGATTTCTCAGTATTTGGTGACCTTCCAAATATTTTTTTCCTGCTAACAATTTGTAATTCAATACCATTTCAGTCAAAAGCTCTATTTTGTACTTCTGGAGTCTTTCAAAGTCTGTTGAACTGTGTTTTATAGCACATTCACTAGTGTTCTTGGGAGGGATGGGGAGGAGCACATGGCTGCTGCTGTCATAGCACCTTGGTCGGGAGAGTCAACCAAGGCTTCTCTCTCCCTTGTCAGCCTCTTTGTCCTCGGAGTGCTGATTACTGAGGGAGTACTGAACTCTGTGAGGATGCTGGTGGGTGTTTCCACTTTCCCTTGCAGCTCAACCTGAGTTGCCGACACATACTTCCTGCTTGGATACTGGACATGGAATGTTCTTTTGACAAAACAAGGCTCACAGCATTACAAGTGACTCTGCCCTAAGAGACATTATGATGCTGTGAAAGTCCCACTAGCTGCTTAGGGTTAGCACAAAACTTTCCCTTCATTTAATAAGTTAACTAATTAACTAATTTTGAGACAGGGTCTCACTGTGTAGCTCTAATAGGCCTGGAACTCACTCTGTAGACCAGGCTGGCCTTGAACTCACAGAAATCTGCCTGCCTCTGCCTCCCATGTGCTGGGATTACAGGCGTGCGCCACCACCACCTGGCCGACCTTCTTTTCTTAATGAAACCTAATGAACTTCACCTTTTAAAACAGTGATTTTCATTTTCATATTTTAATTAAAATGTTATTATAATGAACTTGCCAATAAAAACATCACACACCAAAATGAACCTTTTTTGTTATGATATTGGTGTTATTTAAATTCATGAGATTATTCATTTGATTAAGCTTGAATCCTTCGTCCTGTCCGTTTGATTCTATCTGTCCTGTTTTCTTTTAATTCCCTTGTCTTCTTTTTCTGCCTCCTTTGGGAATTAACTTTTTACTTCACTTGTGTGAGTATGTGTGTGTGTGTGTGTGTGTGTGTGTGTTCAGATGCACATGTAAATACCCCCACACATGTGCATACAGAGGCCAGAGATTGACATTGGGTGTGTTCCCACATCACTCTCCACTTTATTTTCTAAGACAGGGTCTTTCATTGAACCTAGTTCTCTCTGTTTCAGCTAGACCAGCCGGCAAGCCACTGGGATTTAGCTGTCTCTACATCCCGAGCACTAGAGTTATAGAGGCATGGCCTTTACATGGGTGCAAAGGATTCAAACTCTCAGAATGAAGGTATTTTCAGATCACTGCTTGTTGTATGACAAAACTTTTCATGGAGGGATACACACGTCTACTCAGCTCAATTAGGGAGCCACCGGTAAACCAAAGCAGGAATGCCATCCAAGCCCAGCTTGCCTAACCAATGACTTTTATTGGGGTTACTTACATGACCATGGGGGAGGGGTTACATGCAGGAACAGAAATGACTTGAGACAGCTTCATCACCAAAGCCCATGCCAACATGGAAGACAGATCACAAAAGTTGGGAACCTGGAGCACACTGTACACATAGCCTGCAAGCAACTCAACAGGTTGGAGAGTATCCTTTCCAAGTGACTCAGTTGGTCTCAACACCTTCCAAGCAGTTCCGCTAGTTTTTGTTTCTTGCAGGCAGCTGGTTGATCATGACTATCTCAAGAGTCTTCTTTGTAGATGGGCTTGTCTGAGTCTTCTTTGCAGCTTTTATTGCTTACTCTGATAGGGACCTAGTGAATCTGGTCAGTTTCAGGGACTTCCTGAAGCTCTTTTGAGTTATTGACCACTCTGGTTAAAGAGTTTCACTGCAGGATAGAATGTTTCAATTTCAGAGGAAACTGTTACACAACACTACTCTGACAAATAATTTGTATCCATATTATACAAATGACTCCTAAAACCCAAAAATAGGAAAATAAGCAATCTAATAGCAAAGTAAGTTAATGATTAAATGAGTGGAAATTGCTTCACTTTGTCAATCACTAGGGAAACAAATTAAACCACAACATGTTGCTAAATCCTTATTAGAATGGGGTAGGGGACAACACACTGGACTAGGACACAGACTGGGAAGGGGACCAGGGTCACAAACAGAAGACTGCCTGCAGCATGTGCTGACAAAGGTGTTGAGCAACTGCCATTCCCATGGCCTAATCACTTGTAAACACAACTTGGTTAAGACAATAGTTGAGCCCAGCAGTGGTAGCGCACACCTTTTATCCCAGCACTCGGAAGGCAGGGGCAGGCAGATTTTTGTGAGTTCAAGGCCAGCCTGGTCAACAGAGCGAGTTCCAGGACAGGCACCAGAACTACACAGAGAAGCCCTGTCTCAACTGCCCCCCACCAAAAAAGACACCAGTTGAGCATTTACACAGCATAAAATCCATCCACACAATGCCATGTATTTAGGAGAAATTAACATTCTACTCATGCGAACCATCTGTACTTGAATGCCTGTGAAACCATTCATAACTGACAAAAAAACATGCCAGGCGATGGTGGTGCACACTTTTAATCCCAGCACTTGGGAGGCAGGGCCAGGCAGATCTCTGTGAGTTTGAGGCCAGCCTGGTCCACAGAGCAAGTAGGACAGGCACCAAAGCTACACAGAGAAACCCTGTCTAGAAAAGCCTAAATAAATAAATAAATAAATAAATAAATAAATAAATAAATAAATAAATGAATTTTTAAAAAGGGCTTATGCATAATTTGATGTCACAAATTGAAAGGCTCCTTTCCAAGAATCTATTCCAAAAGCTCAGTGGAAATTCCCAGATTGTGGCTGCAAATCCATGTGTAGCACTGAGGAAGCTGTGAAATTTAAAAAGGTAGGGAGGCTTACTAAATTATTTGCTTTGAAAGCAAAAGAATTGTGTAAAGATGTGTTACATTTGTTTATGCTGTGGAATATTACTTTAACTGTGTAAAGGTGTGTTACATTTGTTTCTGCTGCACTTGTTTAATGATGTAGGGATGTGTTACATTTGTTTCTGCTGTACTGTTTAATGATGTAGGGATGTGTTACATTTGTTTCTGCTGCACTTGTTTAATGATGTAGGGATGTGTTACATTGTTTCTGCTGCACTGTTTAATGATGTAGGGATGTGTTACATTTGTTTCTGCTGCACTTGTTTAATGATGTAGGGATGTGTTACATTGTTTCTGCTGCACTGTATAATGATGTAGGGATGTGTTACATTTGTTTCCGCTGTACTTGTTTAAATATAAAAAGATGTGTTGCTTTGCCTGCCTAAAGCACCTGATTGGTCTAATAAAAAGCTGAACAACCAATAGCTAGACAAAGAAAGGCTAGGTGGGGCTGGTGGGCAGAGAGAATAAGAGGGAAAAAAATCTAAGAACAAGAAGAGAGAAGAAAGGAGAGAATGAGAATGAGGAGAAGAGGGAGATGCCCAGGGCCAGTCAGTCAAGCAGCCACCATGCAGCCAGATGGAATAAAACATACAGAAAAAAGGTTAAAAACAAAACAAAACAAAAACTCGAGGGAAAACATAGATGAAGAGAAACAGGTTAAGTTAAAAGAACTAGCAAGAAAAGAGCTCAGGTAAGGCTGAGCATCCAAAACCAATAAGAAGTCTCCATGTCATGATTTGGGGGATGGTTGGTGGCCCAAAAGAAAAAGCCTGCTACAGAGGATGGCACTGGAGAGGGTACTCTGAAGGGGATGACATCAATCTAAAACCAAAGTTTGGGCTAACACAAGGACCATCGGGGCAACGCTCCCTTGAGAAGCCCACACTTCCTCTTGTGTATTCACATGCCCCACACCCCTTCCTGCTTGCCTCATGTTTAAATCTATATTAAAATCTTTTCTTTCTTTCTTTTTTTCTTTTCTTTTCTTTTTTTTTTTTTTTTTTTTAGCTGAGGATCAAACCCAAGGCCTTACGCTTGCTAGGCAAGCGCTCTACCACTGAGCTAAATCCCCAACCCCTTAAAATCTTTCCTTAAAAAAACCGTAACTTGCTGGACCGTGGTGGCTCACACCTTTAATCCCAGCACTCAGGAGGCAAAGGTAGGATGATCTCTGTGAGTTCCAGGCCAGCCTGGTCTACAGAGCTAGTTCCAGAACAACTAGGCCTGTTACATAGAGAAATCTTGTCTTGGAGAATACAAAAACAAACAAACAAACAAACAAACAAAACCTCCCACAACTTTGCTTCACAAAAAAAAAAACAAAATTAGATAAACCCAAGTGTGGTAGTGCATTCATGTAAGCCCTCCTGAGCTTACCGTATTCAGGAGGCAAGGGCAGGAGGCTCACCTCAACTCTCAGGCAAGGCTGGTCTGCGGGAGTTCAAAGCCATTGACCTACACGATAAGGCTGTGTCTTAACACACACACACAAAACACAAAGTCAATAAACATCTGCTCACCAATGACAGAGGTATGGATTTAGATGGTTTAAAACAGACAGGAGAATGCCAAGACACATCATTTCCTTTTTTAAAAATAATACTAGGAGAAGTTTTAAGTTGTTGTTTGTATGTGTTTGCCTGAATGTACCACATGCATGCCTGATACCTTCAGAGGCTGAAGAAGGGCGTCAGATGCTCTAGAACTGGAGTCACAGATGGATGTGAACCGCTATTAGGGTGTGGAGAAGAGAACTTGGGTCCTGTCAGAGCAGCAGTACTCTTAACAGCTGAGCCCTCTCTCCAGCGCCAAAGCCTCATTTCCAAATGAAGTCTTGTGAGGCACACAGAACTGACTGAGAATTGGAGAGCTGAGTTCCAGCTCCCCTCTGGAAGTTTGGTTCTGATAACACTGAATTTGAACAAAGTATTTAACCTCTTTGAACCTCATTTTCATCATCTGGTAAATGAGGGCAACAAATTAGGCTCCTTTTTTTCTGGTCGTACTCTGTACTCCTTTGCTGGGGGATATTCTGTATGTTAAATGTGTTGCTCTGATTGGTTAATAAATAAAACACTGATCGGCCAGTAGCCAGGCAGGAAGTATAGGTGGGACAAGGAGAGAAGAGAATTCTGGGAACAGGAAGGCTGAGTCAGGAGTCTTGAGCCAGACACAGAGGAAGAAAGATGTAAAATTACCAGTAAGCCACAAGCCACGTGACAACTTATAGATGATTAATAGAAATGGGTTAATTTAAGATATAAGAACTAAATAGCAAGAAGCCTGCCACAGCCATACAGTTTATAAGTAATATAATTCTCTGTATGTTTACTCTGTGGGGTCTGAGCGGCTGTGGGACTGGCAGGTGAGAGAGATTTGTCCTGACTGGGCCAGGCAGGACTGGAGAAAACTTCAGCTACACTCTTTCCCTGTAAACTACCATGATTTTAACTGCCATTATTTACTTATGGGCCCCAAACTTTTACCTCTATGTGTCTCACACCTTTGAGTACACAGTTGTCTATCTGGGTGGCCCTCCAGGAATACCAAGGGAGATTGAAGTCACCTTTCCCTCCATGCCTCCTGCCGTCTCTGTTCTCTTCAGTTAGCATCAACATCCACACTGTCCCCAAAGCCAGACACCAAATCAGAGCACTTCTGCTGTGAACTCTTGGTCTCAAAGGATCCTGCCTCAGTACCCCACACTGTCGGGACTGCAGGGCGGCCACCCACCGAGCTCCAGGAGATAGCTTTGATTCCTCTCCCACACTCATTTCCTATCCAAGCAGTAGCCACACCCTAACATCTTGCCTTCTTGATTCTCCTCAAATCTTTCCTCCGTTCAGCCTCTGTGTTAGCATTGTCACAGTAAGTCTTGACTGTTTCCGGCCTAAGCCACTGCCAGCAGCCTCCTCACTGGTTTCTGTGCGATAGTTCAGCAATGTGCTCCATCCTCCACATAAACTCCACACATCCTCCACCTGAAACCCCCCACAACTCACAGCACTGGTTCTTCCCTTCTTTGGACTCACTCACAGGTCCTTTTGAAAATCAATGAAAGGAATGAACACTTTCTATTAAAAGTGAATAAATGAAATAACATATTTGGGTGATAGGGATGAGGGTGGGACGCAGTGGAAGAGGAAAAATCAGTATCATGAATCTCCTGAAATCAGTCAGAGGTTTGTGATCTCTGTGATAAAGTTCAAACTCCAGGCCAGCAAGATGGCTCTGTGGGGGCTTGCCACCAAGCATGAGAACCTGAGTTTCGATCCCTGGGACCTACACGGTGGAATGAGATAACCTACTCCCTCAAGTTATCCTCTGACCTGCACACACAAGCCTTGGTACTCCTGCATACAACCGAATGCATACACACAGACACACACACACAGACACACACTAAGTATAAAAAAAAATCAATTTCCTGAGTTATAACTTTATGAAGGATAACCACTGTAATCCTAGAGACCTTATATACGGTGTCCCAGCAACCGAGACCTGAACTGCGTTTTTGCTTGAGGTTTGTCACCTCTGAAGCTCGTTCCTTGCTCTCCTACTGAGAGTGTCCTCACCCTCTGCATCCCCATCATCCATCACACACCTTCCCAGCCACGGTTGGAATGGTCACCTCTTGGAAGCTTGGCCTCATTTTCTGTTTCAGTTAGAGGCTACACTTCTGTAGATGCTTCCAAAATTGCATCAGTTCCAGCTCTGTGCCTGTCACTGTCAGCACCACAGCATTAGCCTGGCAATCCTTTGAGGGCAATGCTGCAGCGGCACTTTGGAGGTCACTGAATGATATCTGGGAAGGTGCTGGGGACAGAACCTGATCCTCATGAATGCTGGGCTCTAACACTGAGGCACACCACTACCCTGTGCAGCATTTAACATGGGTCCTATAAGTAGACCTTGCTCAAAAGCACTTAGAAGAAGTGGAGGAGGGGAGAGAGAGAGGGGGAGGTAGGGAAACCTTATACACATGAGGACTGACTCCAAACCCTAACGACATCTTCAGACTCGTGTCTCCCTTTCTGTAACGCGCCCACCGGAAGCAGACCCTATGGGATTCACCCGATGAAGGGGGTGTCTCCTGCTCAGAAAGAGGAACTTCAATTGCACAGCCCTCCACACCAGCATGTTTCCTATCTGCATTGTGAGTCCTGAAATGTCTATCTGCATTTCCTCCAAGAATAGAATAGCATTAGGAAACCTGACTCTGATCACAGAGGATTCTGAAGGCTGAATTTGGTGGGTATCTTATAATTAAAACACAGTATTGGAAAGAAAGAATGGCAATATCCTGCTCCAGTGTAGACCATAAATAATTCTGTGGAGGATTCTTGGCTCCCAGTCAACACAATAATGAGATTGAGAAAAAACATTTTTTTTTACTGTTTAACAACCCCCAAAATACCAATAGTTCCTCTTTTAGGATCTTATGCAAGTCCTCTAGCCACAAAAGAACATTGTGGGTGTACTTTACATTATTTTTATATTTCTTTCACATGTGTTGGTATCTGAAGAACAGAATGATATGAGTCAAGTTAACGACCATCATGACTTCTACATCAGCTTTCATATTTCAGGGTCGCTGAGGAGACAGCCACTGGAAAAACAAACCAGATCAAGCAAGCGCAGGGCTCACACCCTGTCTCTCAAAGGAAGAAAAGCTGTTGACCTTGTAACTACAACTAAAGCCTCCTTAGAAGCCACAGTGAGGGAAAGTCTGAAGAGCCACAGAGTCAGACCGGTACAGTGACCCCAGCACTTGGAAGGCTGAGGTCGGAGGGACTCAAGACCCAGGACAACCTTGTCTGTGAGATTCTTTGGCTCAGGAAAAAAAAAACAAAAACAAAAAACAACCAACTACCAACAACAAAAATAACTCAGACTCCAAACACTCTCCTCCAGTAAACCTCTTTCCTGGAGGGTCATCCATCAGTTTATGTGAGTGAATGAGGGAGTGGCAGGGCAGAGCAGCAGGATCAAGCTATGGAGGATATGAAGCCAAATTTGTACTTCTATACATAGGGGCCCCAAAACAGCTGGACCACACAGCTGCCATGACAGGCTTACTTTCAGGCAACACCCAGATCCAGGAAAAGCTATAAGCTGACACTACCAGGGATCCACCTAGGGATGGGACAGCATCTAAGGGAAAAAACCTGACATCCCAAACATTCCAACCATCAGGTAAGATCAGATAAGATCACCAGATGTCCCAGAGCCTAGCACATACCTATTCCCCTTTTGCAGATACCCCTAGACAAATGTCACCCAATTAGGGTCCTGAACCCTGGAAATCCCCTCACTGTGGTGGTATTGTGTTCCCCAAAATATTGTGCATGCTAATAAACTTATCTGGGGTCAGAGAACAGGACAGCCACAATATTAAACATAGTGGGTAGGCAGTGGTAGCACACGCCTTTAATCCTAGCATTCCAGAGACAGAAACCCCTCTGGATCTCTGAGTTCAAGGCCACATTGGAAACAGCCAGGCATGGTGGCACATGTCTTTATTCCCAGCACTCAAAGACAGAGGCAGGTAGATGGATATCTGTGCATTTGAGGCCAGCCTGGTCTACATAGTGAGTTCCAGGCCATCCAGGACCCTGTCTCAAAACAATACATGCTAGGTGATACTTAGGAGGTATTCTGAGTCAGCAATCTGTAGATGGCAATCTTCCTTTCTTCCCTCCTTCCTTTATTCCCTCCTCCCTCCCTTCCTCCCTTCCTTCCTTCCTTCTTTCCTTTTCCTTCCCTTTTGATGGCAATCTCCAACACTAAATGCTTATTTCACAGTCAGGGGCTCCTGCCACACTGATTTCTGAATATCATTAGTGAATGAAGACCCAAGAGGCACAGTCTAAACTGAAAAGATGGTGTGGGGGAATCAGGGAAGTTCTCAATGGAGCACAAATACTCCCTGGTGATAAAACGTAGTCAACACATTTGTCCAAAGAACCATTTAGAAAACTGCTCCTTGCTCGGTGCCCTGGCCTGAGTCACCAAGCTTGAGACCAGCCTGGCTAACAGAACAGAATGACCATCTGGAAAATTCAAACCAGCCCCCAAACCTGGCTTCCAAATGTGTCCTTATAGTCCCAGCACTCAGAAGGCTGGATGACCCAGAGTTCAAAGGCATCCTTGGTTACATATTAAGTTGGAACTCAGCCTGGGCAACATAAGACTGACTCTCTCTCTCTCTCTCTCTCTCTCTCTCTCTCTCTCTCTCTCTCACACACACACACACACACACACACACACACACACACACACGCTTCCAAACTCAAACTGTTTCTTCCCCAAATGCAAAGATCATATTTGGTTAGGCAGTGGTGGCACACACCTTTAATCCCAGCACTTGGGAGGCAGAGGCAGGGGATCTCTATGAGTTTCAAGGCCAGCCTGGTCTACAGAGCAAGTTCCAGGGTAGCCAGGGCTATACAAAGAAATCCTTGAAAACAAACA
This sequence comes from Onychomys torridus, assembly GCF_903995425.1. Taxonomy (NCBI): domain Eukaryota; kingdom Metazoa; phylum Chordata; class Mammalia; order Rodentia; family Cricetidae; genus Onychomys; species Onychomys torridus. The sequence goes on along the minus strand of NC_050464.1, from coordinate 4,180,266 downwards.
AACAAAGATCATATTTGACTTTGTGACTGATTTTTGATTTTGCCTCAAATGCAAGAGCATTGCTGTTTCCATGGGCATATAATACAATCTATCTATATTTAAGTGGTTTTGCGAGGGAATGGCCTGGGAATTCCTATTCTTATCTACTTGAAACTTCATTGAAGCATGCTGTTTTTATTTCACTTTTTAAATTTTTACCTTGTGTGGTTCACATGCATGAGTGCAGGTGTGTGCAGGCCAGTGAGTATCTCTGGAGGTCAGAGGAAAACCTCAGCTATCTTCATCTTCCACCTTGTTTGAAGTAAGGTTTCTTAGTTCTTATTTGCTGTTGCATAAGGCAGGCTAGCTGATCTATGACTTATCAGGGACTCTCCAGTCTCCCCTCCCACCTCCCGTAGGAGTGCTGGGACTATACACCAAGCTCAGCTTTTAAATGGGTTCTGAGGTTCCAAACCCATGCTTTTTTGTTTTGTTTTGTTTTTGTTTTGTTTTATTTTGTTTTTCCAGACAGGGTTTCTCTGTAGCTTTGGAGGCTGTCCTGGAACTCTCTTTGTAGACCAGGCTGGCCTCAAACTCACAGAGATCCACCTGCCTCTGCCTCCCAAGTGCTGGGATTATAGGCATGCACCACCACTGCCTGGTGCTATTTTTAATCTGTAGGCATTTAGTGATCAAAAATATCTGTCGGTATTACTTTACCTCTTTCCTCATTGTCCCCTAAGCCCCACCCCCCAAAACCTATGAAAACAATTGCTAGAAGGTTGAACTAACTAAAAGGAAACTTCAGAGGGCTGGAGAGATGGCTCAGCAGTTAAGAGCACTGGCTGCTTTTCCAGTGTACTGGGGTTTAATTTCCAGCACCCACGTGATAGTTCAGAACCATTTGTAACTCTAATCCTTAGAGGATTTGACTCCCTCTTCTGGCCTCTGTGTGCACTGCACACACATGGTGCATATACATACAGGCAGGCAAAACACCCATGAACACAAAAATAATATATATATATTTTTTTTTTTTGGTTTTTCGAGACAGGGTTTCTCTGTGTAGCTTTGCGCCTTTCCTGGAACTCACTTGGTAGCCCAGGCTGGCCTTGAACTCACAGAGATCCACCTGGGCTCTGCCTCCCGAGTGCTGGGATTAAAGGCGTGCGCCATCCCCGCCCGGCTAAAATAAATAAAATTTTAAAAGTAAACAAAAGGAAGCTTCATGTGAAAATGTTTTTCCTGAGCTAAAATGATGGCTTAGTGGATAAAAGCGCTTGTGGCCGTACCTGATGGCCCAAGTCCTATCCCTAGGACCCACAGAGTGAAAAGAGAGAATTGAATCCTACAAATTGTTGTCTGGGGGTTGGGGATTTAGCTCAACGGTAGAGCAGAGCACTTGCCTAGCAAGTGCAAAGCCCTGGGTTCGATCCTCAGCTCCAGAAAAACAAACAAACAAAATAAAAACAAGTTGTCCTCTGACCTCCACCTGCTCACTGTGACACACACACATACAGAATAAATGAACTTTTTATTTTATTTTTTTAAAAAGAGATGTTTGAGAGCTTTTTCCTAGGAAGGGCAAAGACTACAGATTTGTTAAATAGAATAAAACTGGCTATTTATGCATAAATTTTGACACCACCATCTCTTCCCTTTTGTACACATTATCCAAAAAGTTCTGTGCTTGATACAGAAATAAGCATTTGATAACATGTGTTACATTAAAAAATATTTCCCCTCATTTATCTTTTATTAATTTTTCCTATCTAAAGTTTTCCTGGGAAAATGAGTAAACTTCCATCTTTTTTTTTTTTTAAAGATTTATTGTATGTGTGTGTGTGCGCGTGCGTGCGTGCCTCTGTGTGTGTGTGTGTGTGTGTGTGTGTGTGTGTGTGTGTTTATTGGTATGTGTATGTTAAGTGCCGGTGTCCACATAGGCTCCGAGGCACAAGGTCCCTGAAGCTGGATTACAGGTGGTTAAGCGCTACCTGACATGGATGCTGGGAACTGAACTCTGGTCCTCTGCAAGAGCAGTGTACATTCTTAATCACTGAACCATCTCTCTAACCAATCTTTACTATCTCCTTAACCTTATTATTTTCAATTAGACAACAGGCAGTTTCAAAAGCAATGGAGACATCTTAACTAATAACTAAGAGTTACTGCAAGTGCTGGGGTTTTTTTTGTTTTGTTTTTTAAAGATTTGTTTATTTGTTATGTATACAGTGTTCTGTCTGCATATATTCCTGCACGCCAGAAGAGGGCGCCAGATCTCATTACAGATGGTTGTGAGCCACCATGTGGGTGCTGGAATTGAGCTCAGGACCTGTGGAAGAACTGCCAGTGCTCTTAACCTCTGAGCCATCTCTCCAGGCTGCAAGTGCCATTTTATTTATAAAAGATATATCATTCTTTAACAGCAGGCATGCATTCTCCAAATTCACTACAGGCAAATATGAAGTCCCTATGAAGAAATTAATAGCTAACCTAAACTCAAATGAGGCAAGAATTGAAACTAAAGCATTAGAGTCAAGGGCCATCAGGGGTCTGGTATTCCCTCCAGTCCTAATCAATTTTTGCCAAGCCTCTTTGCCTCCAACCTCTTCCTGACTCCTTGAGTTCTTGAGAAGGAAAATAAAGTAAATATGGTGGTTTGGATTAGAATGTCCCCACAGGGTCATATATTTGAATGCTTGGTCCCCAGCTGGTTGAATTATTTGGGAAGGACTAGAAGGTGTGGCTTTGGAGGAGGTGTGCCACTGGGGGTGGGCTTAGGTTTCAAAAGTCCACACCTTTCCCAGTTAGCTCTTTCTGCTTGTGGATCAAGATGTGAGCACTCAGCTACTGCTCCAGTGACATGCCTGCTTACTGCCATGCTCCCCACCACAATGTTCATGGACTCTAACCCTCTGAAACTATAAGCTCCATTAAAATATTTTTCCTATAAGTTGCTTTGGTCATAGTGTCTTTACAGTAAAAGAAAAGTAAGTAAGGCAGAAGTTTGCACCAGGAGTGGGGTGTGGGGTATTTTGGGGCTTTGAACACTGTTAAAAGAGCTTAGTGCACCATTCTACTAGGCATTTAGAAGATAGTAGTGTCAACTAGGGAGCAATATCTAGTGTCGACTAGACAGCAAAGTGGACTAGGGGGCCCAGCTCAGGAGGTTTTAGAGGGAAAAATATTAGCAATGGGGCTTGAGATCGTTCTTGTGATATTTTGGCAAAGAATGTGGCTGCTTTTTGCCCTCGTCCTAAGAATCTGCCTGGGGACTACTTTCTTTGGCAGAGGATATTTCAGGACAGCCTAACATTGACTGTGTCATGTGTTTATTAGTGATCATTGTTATGCAGATCTATAACAAAAATAAGCAAGCAGGACAAGAAGAAATACAAAATGTGTAGTTTAAGGAGAAAAAGGACACCAGGAATTTTAATGTTGAAACCAAGTCTTGTGCTCAAAAAGATGAGAAGTTTAAAGAAAGACTTAATGTGAAGTTGAATAAAGGGGAGTAGTACCCTCAGGGCAAGATCCCACTTAGTTAAGCTTCCAACTTGCAAAGAGGAAATGCCTAAGGACTCTTCTGTTCCTAAATGCAGGAAAGCATGTTCAACAAAGGATGGAAACAAAACTCATGCAAATGTAATTCCCAACCAAGCAGGCAGCAGAACTTGCCAGCACCAGCCATGAAGAATACAGGAGTAAAGGGATTGGGGAATCTTCCTCTGCTGCTAAGAAGATACTCGGAGACCAGGCATGTATCAGGAAGTCCCTGCATGGGGACCAGCAGAGGCCCATGCAAAGAGCTGTGAAAGTGAAGCCTGGGTTGTGTTAGCGACCCTAGGATGTTGGGGATGCCAAAGCTGTAGGATACCTACCAAGGAGAGCTGCACACCAGGAGTCAAACCAGCCCAAGGAAAAGCGGGGTGTTGTGGTCACCAAGGCTGGAAGGACAGAGCCATCCAAGCACTCTGACATCAAACATAGAGAAATAATTTGGAGTTGGCCTTGCTGGATTTCAGTCTTGCTTTGATCCAGTATTTCCTCACTATGTTCCATTCTTCACTTTTGGAATGGTCATATATATTCTGAACCATTGTATGTTGAAAGTATGCAGTTTGCTTTTTGCTTTTGATTTTCACAGGGGGTTACCATTAAGAGACTGCCTTGAGTCTCAGAAGAGACTTTGAACTTTTAAACCGTGTCAAGATTATGGTAGACTATGCGGACTTGGAAGCTGGATTACATGCATCTTGCATTATGATAGTGCTATAAGTCTATGGGGGCCAGGGAGTGGAATGTGTTGGTTTGAATTATCATTCAAATGGCCCCATAGGCTCATCTATTTGAATGCTTATGCCATGGAGGGTGGGTCTGTTGGGGAAGGGTTAGGAGATATGGCCTTGTTGGAGGAGTTGTATCACTAGGGGTGGACTTTGAGGTTTCAAAAGCCCTAGTAGGCAGGGGTGGTGTATGCCTTTAATCCCAGCAATCCCCAGGCACAGAGAGGAAGATCTCTGTGAGTTGGAGGCAAGTCTAGTCTGAGTTCCAGGACAGCCAGGGCTACACAGAGAATCCCTGTCTCAAAAAAAAAAAAAAAAAAAAAAAAAAAGGCAAAACAAAACAAAAAAAAAAAGCCCAAGCCGTTCCTAGTTAGCTTTCTCTACCTCATGTCTGTGGATCTAGATGCAGCTCTCAGCTACTGCTCCAGCACTGTGCCTACCTGGCTTCCCGCTTGCCTCCCAGCCTGCCTGCCACCATGCACCCCGCCTCCTGTGCCATAATGATCATGGTCTCACCCTCTGAAACTGTAAGCAAGCCCCAATAAACTCTTTCTTTTGTAAGTTGCCTTGGTCATGGTGTCTCTTCACAGCCATGATAAAGTAACTAAGGCAAGCAAGACAGACAGACAAAAAACAGTGGCAAGGATGTGTAACTCAAGGCTCCAAATATGAACTCTCAGAATGAAAGACACAGTATCTCAGTTATTGTAATATTGAAATCCTCTCATCGCGGTGTCGGTGCCCAATGTAGATAAAGCCACAGAGAGCTCCTTCCTTTTGTGGGATATTTGTACATTGTGTAAAGGTGCTATGGTTGGTGGAATAAAAAACTGAATGGCCAATAGCCAGGCATGAGGTATAGGCAGGATTTCTGGGGAGAGACAGGAAGGGCAGGAAGAATCTAGGCATGCGGAAGCCAGGAGACATGGAGTGAAAACAGGAAGTACAGATGGAAGAGAGGTAATACCACATGATAGAATGTAGATTCATATAAATGGGTTCATAGAAGTTGATAGCTAGTCAGGAACAAGCCTAAGCTAAGGCCGAGCTCTCATAATTAAAAAGAAGTCTCCGTGTCATTACTTAGGAGCTGGCTAGTGGGACAGAGAAAGATTCAACACCTATAGTATCCAAAGTGGAGGCTCAAATATCCATATAGGGGCTGAGAAAGCAGTCTCTCATGTACCCTGGGTATACAGGGGCATGGCTTTTTTAAGAGACCCTGCTGTACAGCTGAGCACCTGAGCAGCCAGCATTAGGTAGAGCGGGGATAGGGGTGGGGGTGGAGCCAGTTGCCAGGAGCCATTTGCAAAGCAGAGCTGCATGGCAGTAGCCTAGCAATTTAAGCTTTGGCTCACACAGTCAGAGGAGGCTGCAGATACACACACACACACACACACACACACACACACACACACACACACACACACACAAAGCCATGTCCAGGCAGACAAAACCTCTGACTAAAGAGGTCACAGTGTGTTTTAAAATGTGCTTAGATGCTCAAGAAAGAAAAGAAAATGGGTAAGAAAAAAATAGTTTAAAAATAATGAAATCTTTAAAGAGACAGTAAAGTAATATAAAAAAAATAATAATAAGCCACACAAAGACGGGAAATACACAGGGTGTCTGGATCCTGTCTGGATCCTTGTGCACACACTTTCCATACTTGTGTTAATGCAGATATATGTTACTATTAAAAGTTTATGTGTTTTCAGGAAAAAAAGGACAGACACCAATGAAGACAAGTCACCGAGGTGACTCAGCCTCTAAGAATGCCTCAGTTACAGTTTCCTCAATTTTTAAATGCTAATGTACGAAAAACAACAGCTGCAACAACAATTGCAGAGACATTGAATTATGGAAACTGCTAAATTAAACCAACTTATATATTTTAAAAATGTCTTAACTCAAAATGGAAGTCAGAAAATATGTTGCATCAAGGGAGAGGTTATGCCTTTGTTTCCACAAAAGTTTTGGTTCTCATCAAAATTAATAAAGATCAGATTTAGGGTTGGGGATTTAGCTCAGTGGTAGAGTGCTTGCCTAGCAAGGCCCTGGGTTCGAACCTCAGCTCCACATACCAAAAAAAAAAAAAAAAGATCAGATTTGATTGGCAGAGACCTCCTGAAAATCTCGGCTACAGACATGAACAAAGAAACCAAGAAAAACTACAGGACAGATAACGTCTACTATGGGAACAGCTCTGAAACTGGATGAAACATGATAAATACTGTTAGCTAAAGAGTTCTTATGAGCTGAGCGGTGGTGGTGCATGCCTGTAATCCCAGCACTTGGGAGGCAGAGGCAGGTGGATCTCTGTGAGTTCGAGGCCAGCCTGGTCTACAGAGATAGTCCAGGACAGGCTCCAAAGCTACAGAGAAACTCTGTCTCAAAAAAAAAAAAAAAAAAAGAGTCCTTATGACTTATTATTACATGACATCCTTTCATAAGGCATGGATAGAGGTTTGGCTATACGGTCCAAACAAACTTAGAGAGTTGACAGATGCCTTTTACCTGCTCAAATAGAAAACAAACAAACAAAAACATCTTTAATTGACTTGTGTACACACTTTCCATACTTGTGTTAATGCAGATATATGTTACTATTAAAAGTTTATATGTTTTCAGGAAAAAAAGGCCAGACACCAATGAAGACAAGTCACCGAGGTGACTCAGCCTCTCAGAATGCCTCAGTTACAGTTTCCTCAAAATTCTGGATCCATGGGGTTGGGGATTTAGCTCAGTGGTAGAACACTTGCCTAGCAAGTGCAAGGCCCTGCCCTCGGCCCTCAGTTCCGGGAGAATAAAAAATTCTGGATCCAGAACAACTTCAAAGTTGCTAACTGGGCTGGTCCAGCCTTACAGACTACTCCAGCAAAGATTTCAGATAATCTCTACACTTTCCCATCACACGAGACTAAACAAAAAATAATACAATTAGCTCTCCAAGGACTTGTCCATTATCCCAATTTTCTCAGGGTCCCCTAAAGATGCTGTTGCCCCAGATGTCAGGAAGCAGTCTAGAGAACATATTGCCCACACTCCCATGAGGAGGGGTGGATAGTTTTTGGTCGTTTGGTGGGTTATGAATGTTTGTCATTGTTTAGGAGGGTTGGTTACAAGTTGGTCATGGTCAGGGAAAAAGCTGAACAAAGGAGATTAGATTCAGGGATCTCTTTCTGAAGGGCAAAAGGGGGATATAGTATAGAAATGATGGAATAAAAGGGTGGATTGAGTCTACTTTTGAACAACTAGTCTTAAATATTTTACACTAGTATGGATTTTTGTATATTGGTACACATTTAAGGTTATTTTTATTATATTGTATATATGTTTCTACTCTTGTTTAAGGTATTGTATCTAATGCAGCTCATTTAAAACTGTAATGTAAAGTTGTAGTCCTTGAAAGCTATTATTATAAACCATTTATGTTGTAGGATATTTGTATACTGTGTGAAAGTGTATTGTTGTGATTGGTGTAATAAGCTGAATGGCCAATAGCTAGGCAGGAAGTATAGGCAGGATTTCCGGAGAGATAAAGGAAGAGGAGGAGAAATCTAGGTGCACAGGGAGAAGCCAGGAGACATGGAGAGAAAACAGGAGGTGCAAACTGGAAGAGAGGTAAAGCCAGGTATAGAACACAGATGAATATAAATGCATTAATTTAAGTTATAAGAGCTAGTTAGAAACAAGCCTAAGCTATAGGACAAGCTTTCATAATTAATAAGAGGTCTCTGTGTTGTTATTTGTGAACCGGCAGCCTAAAGAAAAATCTTCCCTCTCTTCCAGATTCTCTTAGAAAATATCATCATTATTCTTGAAAAAATGGTACTTACAAAGGAAACCAAGCTCTTGTCTTGTAATATAAGACATTTAACTTGAGTATTTTAAAGTCTTTACTTTTTTTGTTTGGTTTTTTCTTTTGTTTTGTTTTTTGTTTTTCGAGACAGTGTTTCTCTGTGTAGCTCTGGCTGTCCTGAAAGTCAGTTTGTATGTAGACCAGGCTGGCCTTAAACTTACAGAGGTCTGCCTGCCACTTCCTCCCAAGTTCTGGCATTAAAGGTGTGCACCACCATGCTTGGCCTAACATCCCTACTTTTAAGCTCCTTACTTCACCCAAGAAGAAAATACTTATGGGTGTGCATCCATACAGCTAGTAGGGAAGTGAATTGGTACACTGCTCGGGAAAACTCCTTTGCAGTACCTACCCAAACTGCATACATGCCCTCCCTCTGGGAAAATCCCACAAGAAACAGGAGTTCAGGTAACAGCAATAAATGGACAATGATCACAGCAGTGTTATTTGTAATTATAACAAAAACAGAAGCAAGTTCTTAAAAAGGGTTCTGAGAATTGAACCCAGAGGCTTCATGCATACTAAGCAAGTACATGACTAGGGAGATCCATCCTTAGACCAGGAAGAGCTTGAATGACCAACAAGGGGATGAATAAACACATGGTAAAGTTTATCATATCAAAGAATGGCAGTCAACGCTATTTTCAAGGGTTGTACTACAGGGAACAAAGTCTTCTCTCATAAGCAATATGTTGAGTCAAAGAGGCTGGAGAGAGGGCTCAGCAGTTAGGAGTACTGCTGTTGTTGCAGAGGACCTGGGTTTGGTTTCTGCAAATCTACTTCAAGGGGGAGTTGACCACCTTTTCTGACCATTACAGACACCACGTGGTGCACATACACATGCAGGCAAATGCTCGTACGCACATCAAAATAGATATACAGAAAGAACTAGAGCATGAAGCAGAGGTCGGAGAGTGGTTCGGTGCTGTGGCACACGCCTCACACACAACGTGAAGCCCTGAGTTGGATCCCCAGCGCTGAGGAGAGAAGGGAGGATGTAACCATGACTTACTTTTTGTGAATTTCAAAAACAGGCAAAAGTAATAGAGGGTTTGAGAAATCAGAGTGGGGGTAACTTTGGAGCTGAGTCACATTGTGTTTTCACACACACACACACACACACACACACACACACACACGGTTATGAGGACAACGGATGAATGGACTCATAAAATTGTGTATATTTGTTGTCTGTGTGTTGCCCTCTGAATCTGGAGAGGGATATAGACATTTCCTAAGAAGGAGTCCAATGCAGTTTGAGCGTGGTTGCAGGTACTGCTCTGGTACCCAGTTACTTCCCTTAGATCTCTTTAGTCCTTTAGAAAATATTTTCTGCTATGGAAAGGGCACTAATATAATAAATAATAATAAGAAACACAACCAAAGCCTTTTTGCATTAATAGAACCTGAAAAGCAAAGCATATATTATGTATTTGAAATGTACCTTTTTAAAACTGGTTTAAGGAAGGTAAAACGTCTGTTTTCCCACCCTTTTTCTTTATATCCTACACTTTTTACTTTATGATTCTTATTTTTTTAAAGCGACTGGAAATCATTTCTGCTTATTGTGTTGCGAATATTTTCTCTATTTGTCGCCGGCAGTTCAAGCCCCAATCCTAGTCGGAGCTGAAGGGGAAGTAGGTTACCAGGCGGATGAGGGCGCCAAGGCCAGACCGTGAGTGCCTCACAAGGCTGCCAAACTAGAGCAGGGCCCATCTTCCCCAGATTCCCAGAACTCTGTCTCCAACTTAAATCCAACCCCCTCACCTTCCCAAATAGAAAGCTGACGCGAACCGATCTGAACTGGGTCAGAAGGGACCCAGTTTTCAATCACAGCTATCATCCAAGCAGGTAATTTTGGGAGGGCAGTTCTTGAAAATCTCACTAGGGTTTAATCCTAGGATAAGAATAGAATGGACAGCTAGTATTTTAATTTGTAAAGCCGTTTTTGGATAGTATTTCCAAAGTAACTAGCCATTGATCTAACCGAAAATTGGCACAGGTGGGGGTCGCCAGCGGGGATGACGGCTCTAGCAGAATACGCCGTTTTCCCATTAGAGTTTACTAGGTCAACCACGCCTCAAAGAGGTGAGAACGCCACCCCTCAGGAATCCACGGTAGCCAGGAGACCAGACTAGGGGTCCAGAGGACCAGTCTGGGTCAGGGGTCCGGGGCCACCTGTGCTGCTGCAGACTCTCCAGGACTTGCCGCCCGCATCCAAGCCCAAGCCTATGTGCGGCGGCCTGGGGACTGCAGAGGAGCTCTGCGGAGGAGGGCGAGGGCGGGGGTGGGCGAGCCGCAGCCAAGTTCACCGCCTGCACGGAGGGCGCGAAAGAGGGGAGGGACGCGGCGGCGAGGGGAACGCGGGGATGGGGGTGCGCGCTGGGCCAGGGCGGGGAGGGGGCAAGGGGCCTTACCGAGCAGCGGCAGTCGGCCGCCGCGCCTTGCCAACGCCCACATGGCCTCCGGAGCGCGCGGTACCCAAGCCGCCGGCCCAGCCTGCGATGCGGCCCCAGCGGCGCACCCCCGGCTGCAGGTGGCTCGCCGAAGGATGCGCGTCACCGACCGCAGATTCCCTCGGACTGGTGCAGAGCAGAGGGGGAGGAACCTCTCCCCAGAGGCCGGGGCAGCGCGCGAGCCCCGGGGCTGCCAGGAGGGCCGAACAGGCGCAGCACTGCGGCCGAGCCCACGTGCCCGCAGTGGTCCGCAGCCTGCGCTCCTGGCGCCCGGGGCGCCCCGATTGCAGCAGGGGAGACTGGGTGTGGTCCCCCTAGGGAAGTTGCTCGGACAAGGTGGCTCGGGCCGTGTTGCGGTCCCTGGGAGTCCCCAGATCTCTCTGCTTTAGATTCCAGAGCGTGAGAAGAGCAGTGACCCACAGACCTCCCTCTTCGCGTGGGGGCATGATGCCTCATGAAGGGTGCCAAATCGGTGCCACACACTGGCGACTCCGCAGGTTTTATTCCTAGCCTGGTAGATCCTCATTGTGGACTGATTTTCTTTGTCTCCCCCTCTTACGTCTTAGGGTAACCAAGATTCCCGTCTCCCTCCGATCCAGAAAAGCAGACTCGGTTTCAATGTCTACTGAATAAATTGGGGAGGTTAAACAGACGCTCAAACAAATTAGACAGTGCGTCTCAAAGGATGTTTGGAATTGTCCACTCCTACTTCTGGCTTTTAGTCTCATAGTGTTTCCAGGTGACAGTTATATCCCGTGCATCAGGAGAGCAGCCTAGCTTCTCCTTTAAGGGACCTCTCCTGAGCCATTTGTCCTCTGCGTCCTAGATGGCTCCCCACAATGACAGATGTGGATCAAATGGTCGGTAATGTCCCTCCATCATAGCAGTCCTATGCGCTTCATTCTTGTAATAGTTTTCTCTTCGGGCATGACCACTGTGAGCGTACGACCTCGGTCATCACTGTTTTCCTCTGCTGCAGTCCACAGCGTTATCATTTTTCCCTCCAGGGGAAACTTTAAAGTGACTTCCATAATGCAGCCACTGTGGAAAATGACATGGGCTTGGTGCTTTAGGTATTTTAAGGTCATATGACTGACTCATGGACTCCATTTCTGGAAGTGCAGCAGGGGCCTGAAGAAATATTCCTACATTCCTGTCCAGAGCAGTGTTACTCACAGTAGTGAGACTGTCCACTGAGGGCGGCCGGATGGAGAAAGTGTACATACATAAAAGAGGGCATTTCATCTTTAATAAAAAGGACAATACTGACGTATGATACAACATGGAAATCTTGAGGACATTGTGCTAAGTAAAATTTGCAGAGACAGAAGGAAGCTGGGGACAAGGAGGTGGCAGAGCAGTAGGCAGGCATCTGATGAATACATGGTTTGCGATTATAGTATGAAAGGCATTACAAACTGCGTGAGCAGAGCAGTTTGCCTGGCATGCACAAGGCCTAACACAGAGTCAGGCAGAAGAAGAGAGAACAGTCAATTTAATGTGTATGTAAAGCAACAGGCAGGTTGGTCATGAGAAGGAACCTGGGCTACATGGTCAGTTCAGGGCTAGCCTGGGTTATACAGCAAGACTTTGTCATTAAAAAAAAAAAAAAAAAAAAAAAGGCTGGCTGGTGGTGCATACCTTTAATCCCAGCACTTGGGAAGCAAACACAGGCAGATCTCTGTGTTTCGAGGCCAGTCTGGTCTACAGAAGGAGTTCTAGTACAGCCAGGGCTACAGAGAGAAACCCTATCTTGAAAAACCTCAAAACAAACAAACAAACAAAGATTATACTTAAAAACTTAAAGTTAGAAAAGGACATAAACCAGATACTATGACCCCCTCTGAGTTTTAGAAATTACACATACACATGCTGAAAGTAGTGTACCAAAATCCAGAAAGATTGTGGCCCCATGAGTGAGAGAGAGATGGAGTCTTCATCAGAAACTTGAGTTCAAGCTCTGAGATATGAGAGACTGAACCCACCGGAATTCCACCCGGCTCCCATCCAAGTCCTTGTTCCTGACTTCCCCCCACTCTGCTGGCCCCTCCCACCACAGGATGAGTTCCAGAAGGATGTCTTTCTGCTTTGGCTGCTGCAAAGCCCAAGACAAGACCAGAGCCCAGCACCAAAAGAACAAGTTTGCTCCCTGGCCAATGAAAGTAAAGGGGAAATCCAGCCAGAAATGCCACTTCCCAGCCCTCTGGAGTGAAGACTCAGAGCTGGAGAGGGCAGGAGACTAAGAAGGGGGTGGGGTGATGGCATATCCTGGGGTAGGCAGAGGCTGCCTGGCACTGGGCATCACCTATTTTCTATCTGTTTGTCATCTGGTACTTGCTGTTGTGAGACTATGTCTTTTTTTTCTTTCTTTTTTTTTTTTTTTTTGTTTGTTTTGTTTGTTGTTGTTGTTGTTGTTGTTGTTGTTTTGAGACAGGGTTTCTCTGTGTAGCTTTGTGCCTGTCCTGGAACTCACTTTGTAGCCCAGGCTGGCCTTGAACTCTCAGAGATCTGCCTGGCTCTGCCTCCCCAGTGCTGGGATTAAAAGCATGCACCACCACTGCCCAGCGGTAATATGAATATTCAATTATGGCTGAAAATTTTAGTACTTAGTATTTTAGAGCTTTGAACTCAACTCATACATATTTTATTCATAAATCTAACACAGCTTACTTTGAAACTTCAACACGTTCACTGTATATTGATTAGTAATCATCTTTTACATTTAAATATTGAATGTTAAGTCCCTCTAAACCATCACTAAATTTTCCCAGACATATGTCCTAGGAACTGTTCTATTGTTGTGAAGAGACATGATGACCAAGGCAACTCTTAGAAAAGGAAGCATTTCATTGGGGGCTTGCCTACAGTTTCAGAGGCTTAAGCCAGAGCTACATCCTGATCCACAGGTCAAGAGAAAAAGAGGAAGGGAGAGGGAGGGGAGGGGAAGGAAGGGGAGGGGAGAGGGAGAGGAGGGGGAGGACAGGGGGAAGGGAGGAGGGGAAAAGGGAAGGAAGGAGAGAACAGGACGGGAGGGGAGAGAGAGGAGAGGGGAGGGCAGAGGGAAGGGGAGAGGATGGGAGGGAAGGGGGAAGGGGAGGGAAAGAAACTGGGCCTAGAAGGGTGGCGTGGGCCTCAAAGTTCACCCCCAATGACATACTTCCTCCAACAAGGCCATACCTCTCATCTGTCTTCAAATAATGCCACTCTCTGATGACTGAGCATTGGAATATGTGAACTTATGGGAGACATTCTTATTCAAGTCACCACAGTACAAGTCATGCATTAAACTGATTGACTGAGGGCTGTCAACTTAACACAAGCTAGAGTCATCAGAGAGGAGGGATCCTTGGTAGGGAAAATGTCTCCATAATGTCCTTAAGGCACTTTAATTAGTGATTCATGCAGGAGGACCCAGGCCATTGTGGGTGGTGCCATCCCTGGGCTGCTGGTCCTGGGTTCTAAAAGAAAGCAGGCTGAGCAAGCCATGAGAGCAAGCCAGTAAGCAGCACCCCTCCTCAGCCTCTGCATCAGCTCCTGTCTCCAGGTTCCTGCCCTCACTGCTTTTGATGATGAACTATTGTTGAGGAATATCAATTTAAGGTGTGTTACTTTTGTTGATGTTGCATTTGTTGGACTCTGTGAAGCTGTGTTACTGTGCCTGTCTAAAACACTGGATGGTCTAATAAAAAGCTGAATGGTCAATAGCAAGAGAGAGGATAGGTGGGGCTGCCAGGCAGAGAGAATAAACAGAAGGAGAAATCTGGGAGAAAGAAGCTAGAGAAGGAGGAGGACTCCAGGAGCCAGCCACCCATACGGAAAACCACGGAGTAAGAGTAAGATTTGCTGGGTGGTGGTGGCAGCAGCAGCAGCAGTGGCGCCCGTCTTTAATCCCAGCAAGCAGGAGGCAGAGACAGGCGGATCTTTGTGAGTTCGAGGCCAGCATGGTCTACAGAGCGAGATCCAGGAAAAGCTCAAAGCTACAGAGAAACTCTATCTCGAAAAACCAAAAATCAAACCAAAACAAAACAAACAAAACCAGAACAACAGAAGAAAGGTAGATAGCACCTGAAGAATGGCACTCGGAATTGACCTCTGGCCTCGACACATTTGCTCACACACATGCATACCTGCACTCACGTGAAGACACACAGCTCCCTGCAGAAGGAACACATCTCAGATTTTCACACTGATTGGACAGGGGTAGTGCTAATCTTCCTGTGTTGTTACTGTGTGTGTGTGTGTGTGTGTGTGTGTGTGTGTGTGTGTGTAGTGTACATGTGAGTGCCAGTGTCTGAGGAGACCAGAAGAGGGGGCATTGGATCCCATGGAGATGGAGTGAGAGGTGGTCACGGGAACCAACCTCAAGTCTTTCGCAGTGGTGTTCCCTCTTAACCTCTGAGGTCTCTATGCTACCTTTTTTTTTAGTTAAAATCTAGTGCATAATATAATTTTTATGGCCACACCAATGCCTATAAACTGTATCTTTTTATGCAGCTTTTCATCTCCTGACGTGGAATGTTGCTTCCCCCCACTGGCTGCTTGATTTCTCAGCCCTCTCTGCCACAGTCCTCACCGTGATGCTGTGTAGCACACCTATCACACCCTCTACCCTCGAAGAACACAAACACCCTTGCTGCAGACAGTCCCTGCCTCACAATCACCCATCCACCTCCACCATTATGTCCGCTCTGAAATGCCCCATTGCCTGTACCTTAATTCAGGTTTAATTGGATCTGTGTGATTAGTTTGGAAGGTGAGCTTTGGAAGATGTTTACAGGAAGGAGATGGAAGAATGTGATTTGACAGAGGGAAATCTGAAGGACCTAATATCAGTCAGGGTGACTGATGGCCCCACAGGGAACTCACTGGATGAGTCAGGCTCACAGTTGGAGAAGACGGAAGTTAAATGAAGCCGAGGGATTGATTTCATATGGTGCTTTGATTTGAACGGGGAATTGGGTGACACTAAGCCGGCACACTTTTCATGCCATGGAAAGAAGGAAGAATATTTAGACCTTGTCCATACACCACAAAGATTTCACAGTTGACCAGCAACCCGCTCACCTCTGAACAAAACCAGGCGGGAGCAGGCTTCAGGGCATTTTACTGCCATGATCAGGATTTTAGAGAAGATTTTATCCCTTCTGTTTCCCTTCCTCCCTGACCCTACAAACTGCAGCATCACAGCAAACAGTAATGAAACAGCTTCAGTCATTGGGAAATTATATATGTGCATATGAACATTTGTGACAATATATTTAATATCTTAATATTAATCTATAATACAATAATACAATGTCTGTGACACTGGATCATGTCTCTGAATTTATGGCTGTCAACAACAACAACCAAAAAAATTCTGTTCACTTGAAAGGCCCCCCCCCCGTCTCAGTAACTTAACCTAAGAAACGGCCTTGAGAAAGATAATTGGGAAAATAACCATGAGTCAAGGCAGGAGATATCAAACACCCGGTCTTGGGAGGAACAAACCTTGAGTCAGAACAAGATATCTATAATTGGCTACCTGGCCTTGGAGAACAGACAGCTGCACATTCCTGAAAATTAAAGATAGCCCCCAAGTTCACCCTGGCCTTATTTGAATTAACCAATGGGGACCCTGTAACTATGCTTCTCGCTTCTGTAACCGTGCTTCTGCCCCCAGGACTCTATAAGAAGTCCCCCTTCCCCTAGGAAGGCGCGCAAGTCCTCCGAGAGACTTGTCGCCCCAGGTACCTGTGTATTCAAATAAACCCTCTTGCTGTTTGCATCTGATCCGTGGTCTCGGTGTGTTCCTTGGGTTTGGGGTCTCTCCTGAGGAAAGATCCCCTGTGGGGGACTTTCTTTCATTGGAGGTCCCACCGAGATTGAGACCCCTCCCCAGGACCACCGACCCACCATCAGGAGGTAAGCCGGCCGGCCTCGGTATTTATGTTTAAGCTCGAGCCGTCCTGTGTCCGTTTTGTCTCTGTGCTGTCTGTTTCTATGTTTGAGCTCTGTTCCTGCGCAGCGTCCGGAGGGACCAGGAAAGGAGGCGGGCAAGGTCTGCCGTGAGGCCGGGCCGCCTGATTGTAGTGCCGGGAGAGGAGGCAGGCAGACTTGCCGTGAGGCCGGGCCGCCTGAGTCCCGCACTAGGGTATCTCCCCTAGTGTTCTGTATCGGGGTGAGGCTGAAGGGGCTGACGAGCCCGGACTTCGCTCACCAACCCTGGAAGACGTTCCATGGGAGTCTGAAGTCCCCTTTGGGGCACGGTTTTACACTCACGTATCCGAGGGATACGTGGTGTCTGTTGGAGAGGAGGGATCCGGACCCTCACAGCACTCTCCGTCTGAGTTTCTGCTCTCGGTTTGGAGCCGGAGCCGCGCAGCGTGTGTCAGTCTTATTTATGTTTGTCCGTCATTCGTCATTTTCTGTTTAAAGAAACCGCCATCTACCTCCTCCCTTTACCCTATTCTCCCACGAAAGGATCCCCCTAGAGGGGAGGAGAAAGCCGAGGAGAGTGCGGCCTGGCGGCCGAGGGAGAAGGGAAGGGGCGCCCGGGAGCAGGCGCGCAGGGACTCAGCGAGAATGCATCCCGAGAGGCGACAATTCAGGGCGTCCCAAGGAGCCAGCAAGAAAGATGATGGCGGCGGGGCGCGGGCCAGCCTGGCCGCGGGCACCGTGAGCCCGAGTGCAAGCGCCCGGCATGCAGCTGCAGTCCCCGGCCTCGGCCCCGCTCCATCCCCGCTGCGCCCTCCCGCCGAGCGGCGCGCACCATGCCGCGGGTGCCCGCGACCCTCTAGGCCTGTCTGCTCGGGCTCTGCGCACTCGTGCCGCACCTCGCGGAGAGGAGCGGCCACCGCGGGAGCGCCAGCGCCCCCCTTCCGGTCCCCCCCTTGCCGCCGCTGTCCCGGCCCCACTGCGCGCCACCCGCCGGCCGCCCGCCGCCACTGAGGGGATGCGAGCCGGGCCGGCGCGCGCGGGAGGCAGCGGCTGCTGAGGCGCGTGGGGCACGGCGGCGGCGCCCGCCACGGCCCAGAAGCGCTCCAGCCCGCCCCGGCCCCGGCCCAGGTTCCCCCACGATCCACCTCCCCACCCATCTCCACCGCCCTCAGCCCGCCTGGCGGCGGTCCCCGTGCAAACGCCGGGAGCGGCACTTCCCGGGCCGGCCGCTACTGCGGCAGAGGTCCCCGTGCGGCCATGGCGGAAGCGGCGATTCCCGGCCGACTGCCACGGCGGCGGGGGGCGGCGGAAGCGACGGCCCCCATGCCGACAGCTGCATACAATACTGGCCGATTTTCGGCCTCTGATCTTTACAACTGGAAACAGCATAATGCATAACCCTCTTTCTTTAAGGACCCTGTTGCCTTGACTAACTTGATTAAGTCCATTTTAATAACCTACGCCTAACTCACCAGACTACATGGGATGACTGTCAGCAGTTACTGCAAACCCTCCTGCCAGTGGAGGAGAAGCAGCGAGTCTTCCTAGAGGCCCGGAAGCAGGTTCCTGGAGATGATGGAAGACCCACACAACTGCCTAATGTTATTGATGCAGCCTTTCCCCTCACCCGCCCGAACTGGGACTTCAGGACCCCAGAAGGTAGGGAGCACCTACGTCTCTTTTGCCAGTTGCTCTTAGCGGGTCTCCGGGGGACTGCTAGGCGCCCCACCAATTTGGCTCAGGTTAGAAATATGGTCCAGGGAAAGGATGAGACGCCGGCAGCATTCCTGGAAAGACTTAAAGAGGCCTATAGAATGTATACCCCATATGATCCGGAAGATCCAGGACAGGTGCCGAGCGTCATCTTGTCTTTCATCTATCAGTCAAGTCCAGATATAAGGGCCAAGTTACAGAGACTAGAGGGATTGAATTCGTTCAATTTGTCAGATTTATTAAAGGAGGCAGAAAAAGCTTTTAATAAAAGAGAAACTCCCGAAGAGCGGGAGGAGAGAATATGGCAGAGACAGGAAGAAAGAGATAAAAAAAACGTCATAAAAAAATAAATAAAATCCTGGCCGCTATAATGTCTCAGGGACAGGTCAGAGAGGGAGTTAGGAAGGGAGATCAAAGAAGGATACCCCTTGACAAAGACCAATGCGCCTACTGCAAAGCGAGAGGACATTGGGCTCGTGACTGCCCAAAGAAACCTCGAGGGCCTGGAAAAACTAAGACAGGAGCCACGGGCCTCCTCAATCTGAAAGATTAGGGAGGTCAAGGCCAGGAGCCCCCCCCCCCCGAGCCTAGGATAACTCTCAAGATCGGGGGGCAGCCAATGACCTTCCTAAGGGACACCGGAGCTCAACATTCAGTCCTGACCCACATCGGAGGCTCTCTCAGTGACTGCACAGCTTTGGTCCAGGGGGCCACGGGTAGCAGGAGATAGCGATAGACCACCGAGAAAAAGGTTCAGCTGACATCTGGACAGCTCAGCATCATACACTGTCCCGGGCACCGAAAGGATGACTCTGTAATAGCGCGGGAAAATCGGCTGGCCAATCTGACGGCCTGGACAATGGCCTTACAACCCCCAGGGGTGACAAGCTGCTGGTCATGCAAGACTACCAACAGCCAAACAGGGACCCCATGCTCTACAGCCCGGAGGACCAGGAACTAGCAAAGAAAATGGGGATGGAATGGAGCCCCGAACGACAAGCTAACATCATAGATGAAGGCCCGTCTGGCTGATGAGGCCTCGAACACGGTATTATTAAATCAGGAACAGGTCCTCCAACAGGTGACTTCCAGCTGCCCTGCTTGTGCCCAAGTCAACCCAGGAAAAACCCATCTGAACAGAAGAAGCTGCCTGCGAGGCCACTGCCCCGGAGTCCATTGGGAACTTGACTTCACTGAGGTAAAACCTGGGCTATATGGGTACAGATACCTTCTGGTTTTTGTAGACACTTTTTCAGGATGGACGGAGAAAGAGACTGCTACCATGGTAACCCAGAAACTCCTGGATGACATCTTTCCCAGGTATGGAATGCCCCAGATATTGGGGTCAAACAATGGGCCCGCCTTCATCTCCCAGGTAAGTCAGAAGATGGCCAGGCTATTGGGGATCGATTGGAAACTCCATTGTGCATACCACCCCCAGAGCTCAGGATAGATAAAACGCATAAATAAAAACATTAAGGAGACTTTGACCAAATTAACGCTCGCAACTGGCACTAGAGATTGAGTGCTCCTACTCCCACTAGCCCTTTACCGAGCCCGGAATACTCCTGGGCCTCACGGCCTAACCCCGTTTGAGATTTTATATGGGACTCCCCCACCAATAATAAACTTCCTTTACCCTGATATCTCCTCTTTTGCCACTAGCCCTACCCTGGAGGCACACCTTCAAGCCCTCCAACTGGTACAAAAGACGGTGTGGAAACCCCTGGCAGATGCCTACTGGGAGCAACTGAATCGCCCGGTGATGTCTCACCCATTCAAGATTAAAAACTCTGTCTGGGTCCACGTGTCACATATAAAGGCCGTCAAAGAACCCGACAAAGCTGAGAACACCAAGACATCTACATAGAAAGTTCAACGCTCCCCAAACCCACTAAAGATAAGACTTACCTATGGGTTCCCCTAATCCCCCTAATAGCCCTCCTAACGTTAGGAGGGGCATAACCAGAGTCCTGCTCATTTTATTATTTGGGCCAGGCATCTTCAACAGATTGGTACAATTTGTCAAGGATAGGATTTCTGTTGTCCAGGCTTTGGTCCTAACCCAACAATATCAGAGGCTCCGAGAACCAAAGATGGAGCTGACTCCTTATTCTCCATCCTAAAATGAAAGATTCCATTTACGACAAAAGAAAATGGGGGAATGAAAGGCCCCCCCGTCTCAGTAACTTAACCTAAGAAACGGCCTTGAGAAAGATAATTGGGAAAATAACCTTGAGTCAAGGCAGGAGATATCAAACACCCGGTCTTGGGAGGAACAAACCTTGAGTCAGAACAAGATATCTATAATTGGCTACCTGGCCTTGGAGAACAGACAGCTGCACATTCCTGAAAATTAAAGATAGCCCCCAAGTTCACCCTGGCCTTATTTGAATTAACCAATGGGGACCCTGTAACTATGCTTCTCGCTTCTGTAACCGTGCTTCTGCCCCCAGGACTCTATAAGAAGTCCCCCTTCCCCTAGGAAGGCGCGCAAGTCCTCCGAGAGACTTGTCGCCCCAGGTACCTGTGTATTCAAATAAACCCTCTTGCTGTTTGCATCTGATCCGTGGTCTCGGTGTGTTCCTTGGGTTTGGGGTCTCTCCTGAGGAAAGATCCCCTGTGGGGGACTTTCTTTCACACTGAAGACTTTTTATGCTTGAATCAATGCCAATGAATTCAAGTGACCACAAACCCATTTGAGCTAAAGTCAAAATTGCTCACAGTCATGAGCCCAAGGGTCTCCACCTGCTAGTCTGCATGTCCTTGTGTGTTGCTGTCCTCAGAACTCAGGCTGGACCTAAAGATTCACTCCTAACACAGGACATGGTAAAGCAGTGGAATGTCATTTCCAACATCAGGTCACAAAAAGACACACCCTCTCCCCTACAGCTTGTGAACTTCTCCATGGAGAGGCACACTTTTGAACTTAGTGACCCTGCAGGTCAAGGTTAAGATGGCTACAGTCTTAGTTTTGATGGTAGTCTGTGGGTAAGTCTGAGTGGAGGGTCTTTCTGATGCATAGAAACCAGGAAATTAAAAAAAAAATGCTGTTTCCAGCTACTTAGGTTTGGGGTAATCTGCTAAGCAGCCATCACTAACTCATAGCTTTCCTTAGTCCACATGCTGACGAAGAAATGCACAGAACCATAATAAACCATTTTATTCTATGAAGGGAGGAAGCAGGGGATGGTGTCCCCTGCTGGAAATTCCAGCATTCCAGAGGCAGGAAGGTTGCTGCAAATTCAAGGTCAGCCTGGGCTGTCTCAAACAAGCTGAAACAAAACAAAAAGAGA
The DNA here is from genome assembly GCF_903995425.1 of Onychomys torridus. NCBI lineage: Eukaryota > Metazoa > Chordata > Mammalia > Rodentia > Cricetidae > Onychomys > Onychomys torridus. The sequence goes on along the minus strand of NC_050464.1, from coordinate 4,158,758 downwards.
AATGCTCTGAATGTGTGGAAAGAATAGCAATGCTAATTTACTAGCGCACATTATAAATGAACAATATATTTCCATCCTTGATGGTGCAGTTTGGATCATGTGGTACAAAGGCCTAGTCCCCAGGTAATGGTGCTATTGGGAGGTGGCAGGGCCTTTAGTAGGTGGAGCCTGGTAGAAGGAAGAAAGTCACTGGGCCTGTACCCTTGAAGGAGGTATTAAAAGCCAGTCCCTTTGTTTCTTCTCGGTCCTCGTGGCTGCCCTGAGGTAAATGGAGTGCCTCCATCCTGCCGCCTCACCGTGATGTACTAAGCAACCGGAGTGAAACACTGGAAACCATGAGTCAAATGAAGCTTTCTGTTTTTCCGTGATTTATAACTGCTTTTATTTTTGTTTTTTTTATTTTTATTTATTTATTTTGGTTTTTCAAGACGGTTTCTCTGTGTAGCTTTGCACCTTTACTGGATCTTGCTCTGTAGACCAGGCTGGCCTCGAACTCACAGAGATCCACCTGGCTCTGCCTCCCAGCACTCAGGAGGCAGAGCCAGGTGGATCTCTGTGAGTTCGAGGCCAGCCTGGTCTCCAAAGCGAGTTCCAGGAAAGGCATAAAGCTACACAGAGAAACCCTGTCTCGAAAAACAAAATAAAAAACAAAACAAAAACACCAACAACAACAAAAATTTCTTTTGTGTTGACCTACTTTGCATAGGATAGATGCTTTTGTACTGGTCAGTCATACTTTCCTTCTTGGGTCCAATGGCACATATCTGTGGTGATGGCTTTTGGACTTGAACCTCAGTGTCCTGAGTTTACTTTTCTCCAGCCCCATTTTTTTTCACTGAAATTCAAAATGTCTTCCTGAATCTTATTCGCTGGCCAGCAACTGATCCACAGATCCACAAGGTACCCAGTGTGGCTGTGGACCCAGCAGTGGCAGGGTGTGTTGCTGGTTGGAGTCCCTATATCCCTGAGGATTGGTTAAAGCCTAAAAGGTTTGCTGTCTTCACGGCAGAGGTGGGGGAAAAGAGGCTCCTGTCCTTCTCTGGCTGGCAGCTGGGTCTAGAGTCCTCTGGGAGCATCATCGTCACCTAGGTAACCATAGAGCCCAAGTTTGGGCCAGTGTGCTGACCTTATCAGGCAACCATACATTAATTTTTTTTTGGGGGGGGGGGTATATTTGTCACAGCAATGGAAAATGAACTAACATAATATTTACAACACAGGCTGAAAGATAGTATAGAAGAAAGAAAGGAGGCTGTTTTAGTGATGTGTTTATAATGTTTGGTTTCTTTAACCAGCTCTTCTGGGGTTTTTGTTTTGTTTTGTTTTTTGTTTGTTTGTTTGTTTTGTTTTGTTTTTCGAGACAGGGTTTCTCTGTGTAGTTTTGGAACCTGTCCTGGAACTTGCTCTGTAGACTAAGCTGGCCTCGAACTCATAGAGATCTGCCTGATTCTGCCTCCTAAGTGTTGGGATTAAACTTCCAAGTGCTAGGATTAAAGGTGTCTGCCACCACCACCTGGCAAAACATTCCTTCCTTCCTTCCTTCTTTCCTTCCTTCCTTCCTTCTTTCCTTCCTTCCTTCCTTTCTTCCTCTTTCTTTCTTTCTTTCTTTCTTTCTTTCTTTCTTTCTTTCTTTCTTTCTTTCGTTTTTGAGATGAAGTTTCTCTGTGTAACAGCTCTAGCTGTCCTGGAACTCACTCTGTAGACCAGGCTGGCCTCAAACTCACACAGATCTACCTGCCTTTGCTGGGTTTTATTAATTTCTATTTTCTTTTAGACAGAGTCTCAATCTGTAGCCAGGTTGGCTGGTACTCACTATGTTGCCTAGGCTGGCCACAAACTCATGGTAATCTTGCTGAGGTTATAGGCATGATTTTCTCCCCTAAGAGACTGACCTGAGGGCCTTGGTGCACATACTCTACCACTGAACTATACCTCCAACCCCATTAACCAAGTCATTATTTATCATCATCATCACCATCATCATTTAAATGAGATTTTGCTATATGTAGCCCAAGCTGGCCTCAAACTCAAGGCAATTCTTCTGCCTCAGTCACCTGAGGGCTTGAATAGACAGCACATCTGGGTCTTTAAGATTCAACATCTGGGGGTTGGGGATTTAGCTCAGTGGTAGAGCGCTTGCCTAGCAAACACAAGGCCCTGGGTTCGGTCCTCAGCTCTGGCAAAACAAACAAACAAAAAACCAAACCAAACCAAAACAAAACAAAAAGATTTAACATCTGTGTTACATTTCACACACAATTTGGACCAAATTGGACATTTAATACTATATTTCAAGTGCTAGACAGCCATACATGGCTAGTGGCAACCATATTAGACAGTACTGTCTCAGATTTTCTGTGTGCCATCCAGAAAACATTATCTATACATATTACAAATAACAGTTATATTATCTGTAAATATAGTTTTGATTTTTTCAAAACTTATGTTTCTTTATTATCAGTTCAATTCTTCTATTAAAAACAACAACAACAAAAACAGAAAAAAACAGCTGGGTGGTAGTGGTGTATGCTTTTAATCCCAGCACTTGGGAGGCAGAAGCAGGCAGACATCAGTGAGTTCAAAGCCAGCCTGGTCTACAAAGTGAGTTCCAGGACAGTCAGGACTGTTATACAGACAAACTCTGTCTTGAAAAACCAACCCTCCTGCCCCCCAAAAAAGAAAGAAAACAAGGGATGGCTCAGGGGTTAAGAGCACTGACTGCTCTTCCAAAGGTCCTGAGTTCAATTCCCAGCAACCACATGGTGGCTCCCAACCATCTGTAATGAGATCTGGCGCCCTCTTCTGGCCTGCAGGCAAACACACAAACAGAACCAGGTATACATAATAAATAAATCTTTAAAACAAACAAACTAGCAAATAATGATAATAGTAAACATCCATGTCTAACTAATCTCCAATACTTGCCTAGGAGGGATTTCTTTCTTTCATTTTTTAACTTTTATTCTATAATATCGCTGCCACTTTTTTTTTTTTTTTTTTTTTTTTTGTATTGTTATTGATGTTGTGGATTGTCCTAGTTAGAGAAAACAAGTTGGGGAGGGAAGGGTTTATTTGGCTTCCAATTGTAGTCTATCATTAGAGGATGTTAGGGCAGGAGCTGATGCAGAGGCCATGGAGGAATGCTTTCTCATAGAACCCAGGACCACCAGCCCAGGGATGGCACCACCCACAGTGCGCTGGGCCCTCCCACATCAATCAGTAATTAAGAAAATGTTCTACAGGCTTGCCGACAGAGGATCTTACCGAGGCGTTTTCTCAATTGAGGGTCCCTTCTTTCAGATAACTCTAGCTTGGGTCAAGTTGATATGTAACCAGCCAGCACATGGATGCTATGTGTTGGTTGCTTGTTCACGTGTTTTGATCTTGGTTTGTAAAATGCTGCACGGTTACTTTGTTTTCTTCTCTCTGAGCAATGCGGGGGGATGGAGCCTGGCATCTCGAACACACTGGGAAGCTGCCTTCCTGCCCACGAACACCCACAGCCCAGAGGAAAGAAACTTCAGCCATGGCCAGGATAATCTCTAATCCTGGTAGATACTTGCGTTTATAGAACAAAGGAATCTTGGTGGTGAGTGCTTGAACTCTCAGTACTTGAGACATACCGTCAGGAGCTCAGATACTCTTTGGCTATACAATAACTTTAAAGGCAGCCTGGATGACATTTCAAAAACTGCAAAACAGGCCCGAGAGAAGACTTGGCCTGCATCCACCGCCAAGCCTGAGGATCTGAGTTCGATTTTAGGAGCCCCACGTGGTAGAAGGATAGGACCAACTCCTGAAAGTTGTCCTTTGACCTCTGCACATACACAAAACACATAAAAAAGAAACAACAAAATAAAGAAAAAGAGAAAAGCCCTCAAGAAAGGAAGTTTTAGACCCAGCCCCCTCGAGTCACAGCCTGAAGACAAAGCTCTACTTCCAGCCACTCACCATCACAGCAAGGGGGTAATTAACTGGCGCACCTGGAGGGACCTCAAACCTCCTGCTACCTGCACCTGCTCACAGCCTGCGGCTCCACCACAGAGGCTCCTCTGCTTAGTACACCATGCTTGCCTAAAATGCTAGGGAAGCTCCACCCTCGTGAGAGTGAAATCCACAGAGGAAGCAGTTCTCAGGTTCTAACGTAAGACATGGTATCGCTGTGTATCTGTTACAGCCGAAGAAGCAACAAAGAATCTACACTGCAAAACCTAATTGGAGTCATAGTCTACACAAGCTGATACACAAAGGACACAAACTGACGGCCACAAGTGTGCTGTGAAGACAAGGCTACCCCCTAGAAGAAGGCCCTCATATACTAGTGGAAGAGACATCACCCCAATAGATACAGAGATCTATCTTAACATAGAAATATGAAAAGAGCCTGTAATCCCAGCACTCAGGAGGCAGAGCCAGGCGGATCTCTGTGAGTTTGAGGCCAGCTTAGCCTACAAAGTGAGTTCTAGGAAAGGCACAAAGCTACATAGAGAAACCCTGTCTCCAAAAACCAAAACCAAAAACAAACAAACAAACAAACAAAAAAAGCGACATGACCTTTCTAAAAGTCCACAACTCTCTAGAAATGGACAAAGAGACGTAGGCAATTCCAGAACTTTTGTGTGTTGGTTTTTAATAAGGGTCTCACTATGCAGCTCCAGGGGACCTGGAACTCCAAATGTAGTCCCAGCTGGCCTTGAACTCATGGAGATCCACTTGCTTCTGCTTCCCTCTTGAGTGCTAGAATTAGACATGTGCCATCTGACTCAGCTGCAATCCCAGCATTTGTGAGGTGGAGGCAAGTGAATCGGAAGGGCCAATGTTCACTTTGTAGCAAGTTTCTGGCTGACCTGGTCTACATGAAACACTGTGGCCTTGAATAAAGAAGAAATCTTGGAACTTAAAATCTCAATAAAGCAAATAATATTTGAAAGCCTCCAACAGACTAGAGACAGAGCATGAGAGAGACTGTCAGGGATGGAAGACTAAGCTGAAGGATTAACACATTCAGACACACAAAGCAAAACCAGGGAAGCGTGACCAGAACACACTGGGATCTGCAGGATGCCATTCAAAGACTAAGACTCACAATCAGTGAATACAACTACCAACTGAAGCAATAGAAAATTCAACCAGTGAAACAATAGCAGAGTCTCCCAACTGTGGGAAAGATATGTAAATCCAGGCAGAGGAGGCATTTATCATTCCAAGTAGATATAACCAGAAGTGAACCTGTAGACATGATATAGTTAATTACAGCAGATGGCAGCAAAGCCCACAGGATCATCAGGGAATAGCTTGAAAGGCAGAAGCCAGTTCATTAGAAAACAGATCTCGGGTTAGGAATTTAGCTCAGTGGTAGAGCGCTTCGCCTAACAAGGAAAAGGCCTTGGGTTCAATCCTCAGCTCAAAAACAGGAAAAAAAAAAAAATAGAAAAGAAAACAGATCTCTCTCTCTCTCTCTCTCTCTCTCTCTCTCTCTCTCTTTCTATCTATACACACACACACATACACACATACACACACTCTATGACATACTGAAATTCAAATGTGATGATATAAAGAAACTTAAATAAGTCAATAGTAATCAATGAGAGCAAAGCATTATGAAAAGTTTTCCAACAGAAGCCCAGGACTGAAAAGATCCACCACCAAATCTTGTCAGACCTTTAAAAACAAACAAATTAGAATCAATGCTCTTCAAACTCCTCTGTAAAATAGAAAGTGAAAGAATGTTTCCAAATTCCAATCTACAAAAGCTTTTACCCTGTTAAAAACCTGACCTAACAATACCATCAACAAAACTTTCTAACAATACTGTTCATAAATACAGATGCAACATTCCTCAATTGAGATACTTGCAAACAAATGAAAAGATACTTGAAAACAGGATTTAGCAACATATTAATAACTCATACGTGATGACCAAGTTAGTTTTAGCCCATGGATGGTTCAACATGACAATAAGCATAATTATAAAACACAAAATCAGGGATAAAAGTCATTTGAAGTCATATCATCTCCGCAGATGCTCCAAAAGCCTTGATGTTTATTGCTCAACATTTCTTCATGACAAAACCCCTGAGGAACTCAGAATAGAGTTCTCGGGCCTCTTGTCTTACTTAGGTTTCTATTGTTATGATAAAATACCGTGATCAGAAACAACTTGGGAAGGAGTTCATCTCACCTTACAGTTTGTAGCCCATTATCCAGGGAAGTCAGGACAGGCAGGAGTGGGTGCAGAGGCCGTGGAGGGGTGCTGCTTACTGGTTTGCTCCCCATAGTTTGCTCAGCCTGCTTTCTTATAGAACCCAGGACCTCCAGCTCAGGCAAGGCACCACCCACAGTGAGCTGGGCCCTCTCGCCCTCAATCATTAAACAAGAAAATGCCCTTTAAGTTTGCCCATAGGCTAATCTGGTGGGGACATTTTCTCAGTTGAGGCTCCTTCTTCCCAAATGACTGTAGCTTTAGTCCAGTTGACAGAACACCACTTAATAAACCTAAAATAGAAGGAACTCACAACTCAGCCAATATTTTACCAAATGGGGGAAAGCTGAGAACATTTCCTCTAGAACCAGGAACAAGGCAAGGGTGTCTTTTGTCACCTCCCACCACCAGAAAGGGTTTCCCTGTGTGGCCCTGGCTGTCCCGGAACTCACCATGTAGACCAGGCTGGCCTACTTGAATTCAGAGATCCACCTGGCTCTGCCTCCTGAATGCTGGGATTAAAGGCGTGCACCACCATTGCCAGGCTAAGGGTGTCTCGATACCACATTTATTCTATATGGCACTTCAAATTTTACCCAAAGCAAATCAGGCAAGAGAAAGAAATAAGGACAGACAGGAAAGGGAGGAGCCAAGATCCCCCTGTTGCAGATAGCATGGCTGTTCTTAGCAAACCCTAAAGACTCCACCAGAAGACTGTAGACCAGTCCCGCAAAGTAGCAGTATTCAAAATCAACATCTTTTCACACAGCAGTAATGAGTTCATGAAGAAACAGATCAGGAAAACAAGCCCATTCACAACAGTAGAAAAAAATATTTTCTACAGAGAAAATATTTTACTGTTTAAAATAACGCTGGACTTTTAAATTATAACCTGTTTTTATGTTCAGGCTATCTGAGTATTATTTCTCCTGCAGTTATACATAAAATGTTTTTACATTCAAAAAGAAAAGGACAAATACTATAGAACTGTATTACATGAAATATACAGAATATACAAATTCATAGAGACAGGAAAATCAGACGTCATCTCAAGATGGAGAAGAAAGGAAAATAGAGCAATGATTTCCTAAGTTCAGAATCTCTGTTTTATGTAATGGAGAGCCCCACAAACAGACAGTAGTATCAGGACATAATATCATGAATGTAATAAATCAATATAATTAATGTAAAAAAAAAAACAAAAAAACCTACACCAGCTTGACCACACAGCTGGCAAGACAGGCTTATAGGGGCCAGTCACAGCTTCTGTGACAGATTTACTGGCAGGTACTACCTGGATCCAGCAAAAGCCATAACCTGACTCCACCCAGGGATGGGCCAGCACCTGACATCCCAAACATCCAACCATTAAGGTTAGATAAGATTACCAGATGTTCCTGAGCCTAGCACCTACCTAGTCCCCTTTTCAGACACCCAAGACAAATATCAGCCAGTCAGAGTTCTGAACCCCGGAAACCCTCTCACCCCAACTTCTGCTATGATAAAAACACTACCTGGCCCAGGCTTGGGGCTCTCTGCTCTCACCACTGTGTCAGACAGAGAGACCAAGCTCAGGCTTGAATAAAGACTCTGATTTTACATACAGGATTCGGTCTCTGTGGTGGTCTTTTGGGGGTCCTCACAATCTGAGCATAACACAGGAACAGCTCAGCAGTAAACCACTCGCCTAACATGCACAAGGCCCTGGGCTCAATCCTAAGAGGTGAAAGTTAACCCTGAATAAAGAAAATAAAGATGACATTAGAAGAAGGAAACACCCTTGGGCGGTGGTGGTGCAGGCTTTAATCCCAGCACTGGGAAGGCAGAGGCAGGCGGATCTCTGTGAGTTCAAGACCAGCCTGGGCTTCGGAGTGAGATCCAGGACAGCCAGGCTACACAGTGAAACCCTGTCTCAAAAAAATAAACAATAAACAAAACATAACAACAACAACAAAAACACCTACTTTGTTCATGGATTGCAAGAATGACTTTTTTTGTTGTTATTTTTTGCTTTGTTTTTCGAGACAGGGTTTCTCTGTGTAGCTTTGGAGCCTGTCCTGGAACTCACTCTGTAGCCCAGGCTGGCCTTGAACTCACAGAGATACGCCTGCCTCTGCCTCCCAAGTGCTGGGATCAAAGGCGTGCGCCACCACCGCCCGCCAAGAATGACTATTCTTAAAATGGCCATATTTGCAACACACAATCTACAGATTAAATGACATTGCCATCAAAATACCAATGACATTCTTCATAAAAGTAAAAAAAAAAATTCCTAAAATTTATACAGAAGCACAAAAGACTCTAAATAGCCCAAACAATAGGAAGGACAATGCTAAAGGCATCAAATACCCAGCTTCAACCACACCCCAGAACGACACTAACACAACCAGCCTGGCTGTGCACAAAACAAACATATGTCTGACTGCAAGGGAATGGCCCCCAAATAGAGAAACCACCCCTCCACTAGGCTCGTGCATTTCAACACTTTGTATCCAGCTGGGTGTCCCAATTTCCTAATGTTATGGCTCCTTGAGGAGGTGCAGCCGGCTGGAGACAGGTTTTCTAGCCTGGCTGCATTTCCTGCCCTCTGCTTCCTGACTACTGATAAAGGTGACCAGTTGCCTCAGGCTCCTGCATTATCTTATCATTTCCCTGCCTCGACACAGCCCTGCTTAAACTGTTCCCTTTAAACCAGTTCCCTTCCTGCCTTAAGTTGCTTCTGGTCAGGTGTTTGGTCATAACAATGAGAAAATAGTAAATTAATTTTTTTTTTAAATTTTAAAAGTATGTGTGGTATGCATGCATACTTGGGTGGAGAATTGAGGTTGGTGGGAATTCTCTTGTTTCTCCTTACCTTATTCAGTGAGGCAGGATCTCTCAGTCAAACCCAGAGCTCTGGGGTATTGTCTCACTAGCCAGCTTGCTCTGGCTGGAATTACTGGCTGAACGCCAAGCCCACACAGCTTCTACAGGGGCTCTTGGGATCTGAACTGAAGTCCTCTGGCTTTCACAAGCCTTTAACCACTAAGTATCTTCCCTGACCAAATACAGTCCTTTAAGACTCAGATTTTGCCTCCTGTGTTTCTTGTCCACCATGCTGTGAACTGTCTACTCCTCCATGCCCTCTCGATGGACACTGGTGACTTCTTTGTCCCAGTAAGTCCTTCTGCTCCTGTTGTGTCCCACCTCAGCAACAAGTGACTAACAGAGGGAGACATTCATAGGAAAGGGTAAGTGAATAGGAGGAGGACATGGCCATTAATGTGACAGAGATCTTGAAGATGTAATAAAGTTGATTAAAAAAAAAAGAGCCAAGTATCTTGTGGTGCTGTACTATCATAACAATGTCCTTTTCATATTTTAATTTTGCTCATTTCCCAGTTTCCCATAATTGACATGCTAGATTATTACATTAGAAGTTCTCCTAAGTAACTCATTCATCATGCTGACTGGTGTTAAACACAGCGACAGCAGATGTCCAGGGCATACAGTTGATAGTTTTATCTCTTTAAAAATCTACATGACAGCTGTGCTTATTACAGTTCCATAATTTTATTAAATCACATAATTTGAGGACATTAAAAAAAAATCTTAAAATTTGGGCAAGGTAGTAGTGGCACAGGCTTTTAATCCCAACACTCAGGAGGCAGAGGCAGGTGGATCTCTGTGAGTTCAAGGCCAGCCTGGTCTACCAAGTGAGATCCAGGAAAGGCACAAAGCTACACAGAGAAACCCTGTCTCCAAAAACCAAAAAAAAAAGAAAAAAAGAAAAAAAAAGAAAGAAAGAAAGAAAAGAAAAGAAAAACAACAACAACAACAAAATCTTAAAATTTGAAAGCACTAGAACAAAAGGGAAAACTCATTAAGCTATAGGTCCAAGCAGCATTCTTATTAATAGAATTAATAGAATTCCAATAGCTCAAGAAATAAAAGTGAGAATTTACAAACAAAACTGAATTTAAGAAGTTCCTCCACAGAAAAGGAAACATTCAAATAAAAAGAAATCCTAATGGGGGAAATTATTGTCAGTTATTTATCTGAAAAAGTGATTACCTCAATATATATAAGAGTTTTAAAAAGTTATCAAAAATTAAATAGTCCAGTAAATAAATGGACAAATGATCTGAACAGACTCTCTTCAAAGAGGTAGAAATGGTAGGTCTAGAGAGATGACTCAGCAGTTAAGAGTACTTCCTGCTCATCCAGGGGAATCTGAGTTTGGTTCACAGCACCCACATTGGGTGGTTTACAACTGCCTATAACTCTGGCTCCAGGGCATCTGATGCCCTTCTCCTGGCCTCGTGTACCACACACACACACACACACACACACACACACACACACACACAATTTTAAAATAAAAAAATTGAAGTTCAAACGACAAATAAATAAATGAAAAAATGTTCAACATTTCTATCCATTAGGAAAATGCAAATCAAATCAAACTACATTAAGATTCCATTTCATGCCAGGCAGTGGTGGCGCACACCTTTAATCCCAGAGCTCAGGAGGCAAAGGTAGGCAGATCTCTGAGAGTTTAAGGCCAGCCTGGTCCACAGAATGAGTTCCAGGACAGCCAGGGATACATGGTTAAACCCTGCCACAGAAACAAAATATTCCATTTCACCTATTCAGAATGGCTACTATTGAGAGAGCCAAATGGATGCCATAACAGACTACTCAGTCTTCTGTCAGAGATCAGGCCTCAGTTTTTGTTTCTTGAGACTGAGCAAGCTGTTTCTGAAAGAACCAGGAACAATGGACAATCTTCAAAGCCCCTGACAGCAGGAATGAGGAAGATAGAATGTACCAAGTTTGGGCCATCCCCTACAGTATCTCAAAGCAATAACCATATAGGGAAAAATCCTCTGCCCACCTTTGGAATTTGACCAAACTTGACAAAAGATGGTAAAACTGTAACCCTAGACAGCCCCTGCTAACCTTAGCCAGTCAGAGATGTATTAATGTAACTGCTGCTTGTTTAACCAATCATATTTGAGATGACCTAACTGTCCCTACAACTCCCTTTAGCTAGGTATAAAAGATGCCTGTGAGCCTGTGAACATCTCTTGAGGTCACCATTTTGTCTTTGTGTCAGATGTGCAGCCCCAGCATGCTGGAACTCTTTTTTTTTTTTTTTTTTTAAGATTTATTTATTTATTATGTATACAGTGTTCTGCCTACATGCATGCTTGCAGGCCAGAAGAGGGCACTAGATCTCATTGCAGATGGTTGTCAGCCACCATGTAGTTGCTGAGAATTGATCTCAGGACCTTTGGAAGAACAACCAGTGCTCTTAACTGCTGAGCCATCTCTCCAGCCCACATGCTGGAACTCTCAAGAACTAAATGCTCTTGCTGATTGCATATGTGGATGGTGGTCTTTTGTAGGACTTCTTGCAGACCCTAACACTATGACTTCTTCCTTTCACAAAACAGAACTGCCAGGGTTGGTGATATACCTCAGTTGGCAGAGTGCTTGCCTAACATGCATGAGACTTTGTGTTTGATTTACAGCAGCATATAAAATTGGACATGATGGTACATGCCAGCATTCCAGAGGTGGGAGCAGGAGGATCAGAAGTTCAAGGTTGCAGATAGACATTTCTCTCCCTTCCACCTGTTCCTAAGTACCCAGAAGCCACTTTCCAATAATTGACTTGGAGGCTTAATATAAATTATAAATGCTCAGCCTATAGCTCAGGCTTATTACTAATAAGTTCTTATATTTTAAGTTAACCCATATTCCTTATTTATGCTCTGTCACATGGCAGTACATTTTAGCATGGTATGCTCATCTCCTGCTCCCTCTGCATCTGGCTGGCGACTCCTGACTCCATCCTTCCTCTTCCCAGCATTCTTAGTTTGGTCACTGTTGGTTAAGCAGTGCTGATTATGGCTGGTCGCCGCCTGTGGAGGCCATGCCGGCAGAGGAGAGTGCTGGAGGAAAGTCACGAGCCATAGTTACCTTTTAGAGCTTTATTGGGAGAGATAGGGAGAGAAGGAGAGAGAGAGAGAGAGAGAGAGAGAGAGAGAACCTGAGAAACAGACCGTGTGGAGGGAAGAGAGCAGAAAGAGAAAAGGGAGACACACAGAGGGCCCGCCTGCTTTTTAGGCTGGGCCATCCCAGGCTGATGGTGTAATTAAGGACAGAATCCTTACAGTCACCCCACCTGTACTTCCTGCCTGTCTACTGGCCAATCAGTGTTTTATTGAACCAATTCAAGTGACAAATCTTTTCAGTGTACAAGAGGATTATTCCACTGCACAAGGTCATCTTCAGCTACACAGCAAATAAGAGGCTAGCTTGGGATATGTGAAACTATCTCAAGAAAAAAAGTTCCAGTTCATAGTGGACATGGTGGCTATTGTCTATGCCAGCACTCATGGTTTCTTTTTTTTTTTTTCTTTTTTTTTTGAGCTGAGGATCGAACCCAGGGCCTTGCGCTTGCTAGGCAAGCGCTCTACCACTGAGCTACAGTACAAAAGTTTTATCCTAATAGTTTCACTAAAGCTTGCCCAATGATTGGGTAAAACCAAAACTTATTATAAGCCACAGTCATCCTAGGGTCTCCCCTGCTAGGTAGCCTCCCTGGACCTGTGGATTGTAGTCTGATTGTCCTTTGCTTTCTATCTGGAATCCACTTATGAGTGAGTACATATCATGTTTGTCCTTCTGAGTCTGGGTTACCTCACTCAGGATACTTTCTAGTTCCATCCATTTGTCAGGCAAACATTTTAAAGCTACAATTCAAGTGAATGCTCTCACTCTGTTGCTGTTCCTTTGACTGGGTTGCTGGCCCTTTAAGCCACTTCTGGGCTTTTAAGTTTTGCTTAGACTCTCCTTTGAGATTTTTGTATTCACTTTCATAGCATTGCAAACAAATACCTTTAAAAATACCTTCACGCAGACGGGCGTTGGTGGTGCAGCCTTTAATCCCAGCACTTGGGAGGCAGAGCCAGGTGGATCTCTGTGAGTTCGAGGCTAGCCTGGTCTACTGAGCGAGATCCAGGACAGGCACCAAAACTACCCAGAGAAACTCTGTCTTGAAAAACAACAACAACAACAAAATACCCAAAAACAAAACAAACAAAATAAACTTCATCCTTGAAATCCCACCTGTTAGGATGGCTTCTATCAAAACACCTGAAAGCACTGTATGGGAGAGGGTGTAGCGTTATTGGAACCCAGGGTGCCAGTGCTGTAGGAAGAAGTATGGAAACTTCTACCATATACTACCATAATAATGTGATCAAGAAGTTTGCTAAGAACAGAAAGCCATGTCTTTGTTTTTTGTTTGTTTGTTTGTTTGTTTGTTTGTTTTTTTCTTCGAGACAGGGTTTCTCTGTGTAGCTTTGCACCTTTTCTGGAACTCACTCTGTAGCCCAGCTAGCCTCGAACTCACAGAGATCCACCTGGCTCTGCCTCCTGAGTGCTGGGATTAAAGGTGTGCGCCACCACAGCCCGGCAGAAAGCCATGTCTTAGAGAGACATGCTCATACTCATGTTCACAGCAGCATTATTCATAACAGCCCAAAGGTGGGAGCAAGCCAAACCTGCCCTGAGGGAGACATCCAAAGACATGTGTATCTGCATACCCTGCAATCTGGAGCAGCCGTGAGGAGGGGAAAGCGGTCCTGCTAAGTGGATTCCTGTTTAATAAACACAGTTTCAGTTTTTCAAGGTGAAAGCAGATCTGGAGATTGGCTTCACCACAAAGTGAACATAGGATCTAGTTTTCTTCTGCTGTCCACTCAACACAGCCCAGAGTTATCGGAGCTAGTCTCAACTGGGGGACCGCCTTGATTACTGGCCTGTGGAAGCGTTTTCTTGAGTGCTAATTGATGTGGGCCAGCTTAGCTCATCGTGGGTAGTTCTATCCCTAAGCAGGGTGTCCTGGACTATATAAGAAAGATGAGCAGAGGCTAGGGAGCAATGTATAAGCAGTTTTCCTCCATGGCTTCTGCCCTGACTTCTCTCAGTGATGGATTGTGACCTGGAAGTGGAACATAAAATAATCCTCTCCTCCCCAGATTCTTCTTTGGTAGTGGTGTTTATAACATCAACAGAAAGCAAAGTAGGACACATTGTTGTACCCATTTCTCGAAACCCCCAGAGACTACCAAGGAGCCGTTTTTTTCCGATGCAAGTACATAAGGGTCCTTTTATTCAGGTTTAACCTAGGCCACTGTGTGGCAGATGGATGGAAATGTGGTGGCAGCCACAAGCCCAAGTGTAGAGAGTTTTTATAGGGAAAAACCACAAGCCGGGAATTACATGCTTGGGATTGGGTAGAAGGGATATGGGGCAAGGTGAGTTTTTGAAACTGTTGGTCTAGACTTTGGGTGCGAAACCACATTTGAAACCATTGGGAAACCACAATCCGCTGAACAGGATTATCTGGACTGCTCAGCAGGATTATCTAGATATCTTCAAGAGCCATAAACTGCAGACATTCTGTCTGCAGGAGGATACTGCTCTGTATCTGTTACTGTTGTCATGGCACATTCCTGAGAACTGAGTACTGCAGGTGGTCTGAGATGGTGGCCCTTTCCCTAAGATGGAGCCTGTAAAGTCAAGTCTAGGCCCTCACAACATGACACTGCTAACCACTTAGAATAAAGGTGGCAACTTTTTTCTTATTTCTTCTTTTTTGTCTCTCTCTTCCATCCTTTCCTTTCCCCTCTCCCTGTCTTTCCTTCTCACTGGTCTTTCTTTCCTCAGTCTCTGGAGTGTGGGATTGAAGGCACACATCACCACATACGGCACATAAACCTTTTAATGTCTTCCATGTGTATTGTCACAAGACTTTCCTAATTCCCATTCTGTTATTACTTTTTTTGTTGTTTACTTTTTGGAGGCTTTTGTAAATGTGGTATATTATAGATAGTAAAATGAACTTGAGATTTATCTATGTTGCTCATATAGCAATAATTACTGGCCTATAGTATTCTGCAGATGAATGTATTACACAATTGTTTATTCATTTTATACTTCACAAGCATTAGTATTTGGGATGGTTAATGTTGGTCATCCAGCTTAACTGGATCTACAATCAGCTAAGAGATAAACCATTAGGCACACCTGTAAGGGACTGACTTGATCGGGTGACGTGAAGTCGGAAGACCTATTCTAAATATGGTCAGTGGCTTCTGGTAGAACCAGATAGAAGGGGCTACCTGGAGGAAGCCTTTGCATTTTTCCTGCTTGTCCTCCGGTTGTCTTCTGGTCATGCTCTCCAGTTCGGTCACTTTGCAGATGCTGCTGCCATTTTCTGCTGACATCAGAACACAGCTTCTTCAGTCTTCCAACACAGGCTGAAGCTCAGCTGCTTTCTAGGAATCCTCCAGGCCTTTAGCACCTGTTCTCTGGATTGAGCAGCTACCAGGCTCTCAGCCTCAATAGTGTGAAGGCAGCCATTGTTGATTTTGTTTTCGTTTTTGCCAGAGCTGAGGACTGAACCCAGGGCCTTGTGCTTGCTAGGCAAACGCTCTACTACTGAGCTAAATCCCCAACCCCGGCAGCCATTGTTGAACTACCCAGACCAAATCATGTATGCAAGTCTGAGAAATCCTCTTGTGATATGTATTCATTTTATGAGTTCTGTTCTTCTGATGAACCTGATCCAGCATTTCCTCCACTACAGGCCTATAACGAACAGTGTTTTCTAGGACTAATGTGTACATTTCTAGATGCACAAATATTTAAACTTTGAATCTTTTTAAGGTGCTGAGGATGGCCTTGAACTTGTGACCCTCTTGCTTCAGTGGCACATACACCATGTCCTAGAAGTGTGTGATATAACTTACTATGTTCAATATGATTTCACCTCTGGTTTACTGATTTAAAAAGATTCATTTTTACATATACATATATATATATGTATATGTGTATGTGTGTGTGTGTATATATATATATATATCACTGTGTGGGAATATGCTATGTGTGTGCAGGTGCCCTGGAAGCCAGGAGAGCCTGTCGGATTGCCTGGAGCTGGAGCTGGTTCCAGGCAGTTGTGAGCTGCCTGACATGGGTGCTGGGAACCTTAATGCAGGTCCAAGACCAGCAGCAGTATGAACCGCTGAGCCATCTTTCCAGTCCCTGGTTTACAAATTAAACAAACAAACATGGGAATTCAATTTTATGAAGTGGTTTCTCTGAACTATTGGGACTTTTCTCTCACGCTGTTAATGTGATGGATGATATTGATTTTCAGCTGTCAAATCACACTTGTGTTCCTGGGATACTTCATCTTTCACTGCGCTCATTGTGTTGTTAGATTCATTTATTGTTGCACTCATATATAAACAATTTGTTGAAGCAGACTTTTGTTGTATAGCTTGGGCTAGACTAGAAACTCCCTGCGTAGCCCAGGCTGACCTCAAACTTGAGCTCCTTTTCATCAAACTCCTAAGTGCTGGATTTCCGACTGGAACCACCGTTCCTGGCTCATGATTCATTCATTTAGGTTTCTTCAAGGAATCAGTTCTACTGGCTCAGTGTTTATCAACTATTGATTCTGTGTATTACTTTCTATCATCTTTGAGTTTCACTTTTCTTCCTTTATGTCATTGCTTAATAATTTTCAGCCTCAGGGTTGGGGATTTAGCTCAGTGGTAGAGCGCTTGCCTAGCAAGTGCAAGGCCTTGGGTTCAGTCCTCAGCTCTGGAAAAAATAATAATTTTCAGCCTTATTCCTAATCTATACACTTAAAGTTATTTTTTCCTATTGTCTTTAACTGTATCTCATAAGATATGTTATTTTAATTATTTACATTTTTTTTTTCAGAGCTGAAGACTGAACCCAGGGTCTTGCTCTTGCTAGGCAAGCTCTGTACCACTGAGCTAAATCCCCAACCCCTATTTACATATTTTAATCTAATGTATTTTAATTATTTGTTTAACACTTTCTAATTTTATTTATTTTTTTCTTAGCCTCTTGGAGTGTATCCAACAGGAACCCCCCTCCAGCTGAGGATCGAACCCAGGGCACTCTACCACTGAGCTAAATCCCCAACCCTTGGTATTTGTTTTTTTGAGACAGGGTTTCTCTGTGTGTAGCTTTGCTCCTTTCCTAGAACTCACTTGGTAGCCCAGGCTAGCCTCGAACTCACAGAGATCCGCCTGGCTCTGCCTCTTGAGAGCTGGGATTAACGGTGTGTGCCACCACTGCCTGGCTCTTGGTTTTGTTTTTGAAAGTGTCTCACTATGTAGTGCTGGCTGGCCTGGAACTCATTGTATAGACCTGGCTGGCCTCAAACTCACAGAGCTTCACCTGCCTCTGTCTCCCCAGGGCAGGACTCTATAGATTATTATTTTGCTGCTGGGAATCTAACAGGACACTTTGAACATGCTGGGTAGGGTTTCTGCCGCTGTTTAATTTCTAGCTCTATTTTTTTTTTTTTTTTTTTTTTTTTTTTTTGAGACAGGGTTTCTCTGTAGCTTTGGAGCCTGTCCTGGACTAGCTCTGTAGACCAGGCTGGCCTCAAACTCACAGAGATCCACCTGCCTCTGCCTCCTTAAGTGTTGGGATTACAGGCGTGCACCACCACCACCCAGCACCCCCTTTTCTTTCTTTTTTTTAAAAAATATATTTATTTATTAAAATTTTTTTCATTTCACATATGAACCCCAGTTCCCCCTCCCTCCCCTTCTCCCACCTCCTCACCTCCCTCCCACTCTACCCACATCCACTCCTCAGAGTGGGTAAGGCCTCCCATGGTAGTCAACAAAATCTGGCATAACAAGTTAAAGGAGAGCCTAGCCCCTCCCCATTGTATCAATGCTGAGCAAGGTATCCCACCACAGGGAATGGGCTCCAAAAAGCCAGTTCATGTGCCTAGGATAAGTCCTGGTCCTGCTGCCAGGCACCCCACAAACAAATGAAGCCACACAACTGTCACCCACATTCAGCGGGCCTAGTTCAGTCCCATGCAGGTTCCTGAGCTGTCAGTCCAGAGTCAGTGAGCTCCAACTAGCACCGGTCAGCTGTCTCTGTGGGTTTCCCCATCATGATCTTGACCTCCTCCTCCTCCTCCTCCTCCTCTTCCTCCTCCTCCTCCTCCTCTTCTTCTTCTTCTTCTTCTACTTCTTCTTTTTCTTTTTTAAATGCTGAATGCCGTTTATTGAAGGAGGGAGGAGGTCTTAAACACAGGCTTACAGCACAAGGGGAGAACCCCGGAGGGCAGCAGAAATTTGCTTTTGATGTTTTTTTTTTTTGAGCTGAGGATCGAACACCGGGCCTTTTGCTCGCTAGGCGCTCTACCATTGAGCTAAATCCCCACCCGCACTCCTGATGTTTTACAATCTTAGCATATAAACTGTTAACGCCCAATATGCTGGATTCACAGACAAGGAGTTTCCCTTAAGCATTCAGGAGGGTGGAATCTCGAAAGGAATTAGCATAGGGAGGATATCAAGGTCAAGGGTGGCAAGCAAGGCAACAGTTACCCAAAACGGGGGCCGGAGACCTATAGGTTCCCCCGTTTTCTTTTAAAGCTTGATTGTTGACATTATTTTCTGGTCCAAGTCTATTGTAATTAAAGACAATGTATGTGGGGTTCAGGAGATGCTCAAGGTAAAAAGCACACAGTTTTGTTTTTTGTTTTTTGGAGACAGGGTCTCTCTGTGTAGTTTTGGTGCCTGTCCTGGATCTCGCTCTGTAGACCAGGCTAGCTTCGAACTCACAGAGATCTGCCTGGCTCTGCAGGATTAAAGGCATGTGCCACCACCGCCAGGCTGCACGCACTGTTCTCCCAGAGGACCTGGATTCATTTTCTGGTGCCCACATCCGGTAGTTCACCATCCCCTGTAACTCCAGTTCTCAGGGATCTGAGGCCTCTGGCCTTGGCAGACAGCTGTACAAACCGACACACATATAGCTAGAAATAATTTTCAAATATCTATATATACTTTCACAGGGGTTGACTACCTTGTTTGTCAGGGAAACCTCCACAGCAATACGGAAAGTGCCACTGCTGCTGGGTGTCCACCCGAGCTAGAAGGTTGCTGGAGACACCATACACCCTTTTTGCTAGACATAGAGAAGTCAAAATGAGACTGAGCTGGATGCCTCACCTCTGCTTACCCTTGTAGTGCAGGTAGGAGCTATGCAGGCTGCTGGGAGAGAGGACTGTCTGCAAGTCTTACTCAGCTGTGAAATCTGGGTGTAAGTACTGCAGACTGACAAGAGATGTGCCCACTGGAGCAGTAGGGGCAAGTCTGTTATGGCGGTAACCAACTGTTTTCTCATCGCTGAGTTGGAGGCCTGCTCCACAAGAGGGGATTCCTCTCTGATACTGTAAGCTGGTTAAAAGCCCACAGCTGGGGAGGTCATAGGTCCTAGTGCAGAAGCTATGGCTGTGTTGCCAAATGGACATGACATGCCCATCAAATTGCCCTCTAAACAATTATATCTGTCCCACCAACTAGTGCTATCTCAGCTTTGGTCAGAAAAACTGCTCTGTGCAGTGGGCAATAGTAACTGTAGAAGCTTACAATTGGTGTAAGTGCTGTGAACAAGTGATTCTCCAATGGTTAACCATAAATGGGGTATCTTTATAACCCCTCCACGGCTTAGGGAATACTGCAGAAGAGACAGAAGTGTGTGTGTGTGTGTGTGTGTGTGTGTGTGTGCGCGCGCGCGCGCGCACAGACGAGAAAAGAGAGAGAGAGAGAGAGAGAGAGAGAGAGAGAGAGAGAGAGAGGAAGGGTGTGTACTTAAGGGGAGTGGTATGGAATGCTGACTTCTAGGTATGCCTCAGCTGTTACATTCTTGAACCCTTTGCAGCTGAGATACAAATAAGATCTGGCCTGTCAACGCCCAGTCATGGTAGGCAGAGGTGCTCGTGGAGCTCTACCCATCCCTGATGATTTAGACAGCAGAGGCAGTGACGTTTTCTTTAGTGGGGTAGCCACTGAAAAGGTGTCCATGCTCCTGCCAACAACCCTCATGCAAGCTCCTAATGAAACCCATTGGGTAACCAAACAATGGCAAAAAGGACATCAAAGCAGAAGTGGGGAGGTAACTAACTGGAAAGAGGACGGGGATCAGTGCAGTGTGATAACAGAAGACAATGAAATCGCCATACCAAAACTTGTAATGTACAGTATGTGTTCATAAAAATACCCTACCCCCCACAAAAAAAAAAACCAACCCTTTCAATATGGTAGTGTAACTGCTGCAAACAGGAAGATTTTGAGGGGAAAAAAAATCTTAAAACGAGATAGATGGCTGCTAATCATGCAGTAAAGAAGCATGCTCCATCTGTTTGAGTGATAAATGAACTAAGAATACAGGGAAAGAAGCATAGCTCCGACCTATTCCAAGTGTGTAGGGATGTGTTTAATCTTCCAGTGGATAAAATGGGGACTGGGGATGGTTCGGTGGATTCAGGCGCTTGCTGTGTGCCGGCTGGTTTTGTCACCTTGAATAAAGCCAGAATCCATGGAGAGGAAGCCTCTGTGGGAAAATGCCTCCATAAGAGGGGGCCACAAGCAAGCCCAGAGGGTGTTTTTCAGTGGGGGAGGGCCCAGCCCATTGTGAATGGGGCCATGGTTGGGCTGGAGGTGCAGGGTCCTATAAGAAAGCAGGCTGAGCAAGCCAGCTAGCAGCACTCCATGGCATCTGGATCCGCTCCAAGCTCAGCCCTGCATGAGCTCCTGACTTCCTGTGATATGAAGTCAAAACCAAACAAACTTTTCCCTCCCCAACTTGCTTTAGGTCGTGCTTTTTTTTTTTTGTTGTTGTCATTTTCATTGTATCAACACTAACCTTAGTTCGAGGCCAGCCTGGGCTACGGAGTGAGTTCCAGGACAGGCTCCAAAGCTACACAGAGAAACCCTGTCTCTCAAAAAACCAAAAAACCAAAAAAAAAAAAAAAAAAAAAGTAACCTTAACTAGAACACTGTGCAAGCTGGGACCTCGGTTTGATCCAAGGAACTTGTGGAAAACACTAGATGCAGAGGCAAGCAGGTGTGAATCATACATTCCTGTGGAGAGATGGGAGAGCTGACCTAAAGCCTGTGTTTGCACCACAGCAGCAGAAACAAAATCGCCTGCCAACAAGGTGGAGGGAGAGAACTCTCAAAAGCTGTTCTCTGACCTCCACAAGAGTACTGTGGCATGTGCACAGCCAAACACACACTAAACCAACCAACCTTAAAAAGGAAAACCCAAAAACAAATACAAAACAAACAAAAAAAACCCGAGCTGAAAAGCCCCAAATCCCAAGAACTTGACTGCCTCGTCAAAAAAGAGCTAAGGATGGAGTTTTGAGACCGGGATTTAGAACTAAGCGTGTGTAGTGGCTTGGATGAAAACGACTCCCATAGGCTCCCACACTAATAGGAGGCGTGGCCTTGTTGGAGGAAGTGTGTCACTGGGGGTGGGCTTTGAGGTTTCAGATGCTCGGCAGGTCCAGTGTCACTCTCTTCTTGTTGCTTGCTGATGCAGATCTAGACCTCTCAGCTACCTCTCCAGCACCATGTCTGCTGCACACAGACATGCTTCCTGCCGTGACAATAATGGACTAAACTTCTGAACTGTTAAGCCAGCCCCAATTAAATGTTTTCCTTCCTAAGAGTCACTGTGGCCTTGGTTCTGTTCACAGCAATAGAAACCCTAACTATGACAGTTACTTTGTACGAAGTAATAGAAACTCACAGATCCTTCCAACTCAGAGATTCCCAAGGTTCCATACAAAACATCTTCATTAAACTGTTTCACAGGACTACTGGGAGGAACCTATGAAACTCAGGCACCGTCAGGTCACAGTAACTGTCCTAGTCATCATCATAGAAATAGAGCTAAAGGAGATAAAGGAAATACAAAGTTGTCAGAAGAGCTCCACTGCACGACCAGGTGGTAGGAGTAATTCTGCAAATGAAGACTTCTGTTTCTGCTACTTCCTCCCAGAGGTTCTTTTGTTTTTCAGTACTCCAAAAGCCATGCAGGCCTAATGAATCAGGTTGTCCTGTGGGGTGCTGTTTAGTAGTAGTGATTGATGTGAGTGCCACTCCTGGGCAGGTGGTCTTGGGTGGCTAAGAAAGCAGGCTGAGGCAGTGAGGAGAAGTTAGTGAGCAGTGTTCCTCCAAGACATCAGCTTCAGTTCCTGCCCTGACTTCCCTAACATGGACTCTATCTAACTTGTAAGCTGAAATAACTTCCGTCCGCAGTGGAGCTGCTGCATTAGAAAGCAAACCTGGACACTATTAATCAACTCTTCCCAAAGTGCTTTGTGGGGTAGGTGCCTGAAGTGGTCCAGAGGGTGAGTATTCTACAGCTCCCATTTTGTGTAGGGTCCAAGCTGTCCTCCAAACCAGGCCAATCTTTTCCCCTTCCCAGCAATGCTTCCGTTTTCTGTATCCTGATCACAGAAGGTTCACAGGAAGGCATCGATGGCAGAGGGAGTAACCAGGTTCCTGAGGAAATGTTATGGGGGAAGCTTCAGATTTGTCTTCTGTGAAAGCTTTTGGTAGCAGGCAAAGCAGAAGCTGGGGGCACTGCAGAATTGAACGTTTTAAAGCCATTACACTGTGGCCAACAGAGGCTGGTGAGAAGGACAGTGTTTTGGAAGCACAGTCTGGCAGCACTAACTTCACAAATTGACAGCAAGTGTGCTGTTGAAAACCTGGCGAATTTGGGAATAACCCTACTTGAGTAGTAATAGTAATGTCAATAGTCAGGGTTCTGAAAAAGACTCCATTTCTCAAAACCTTCCAACGCTAGCACATTTTTTTGGTACAAATTAATACTGCTGAACCAGTCTTTGGTGAAGATACAATATACTTTGAGGTACAGTATAGTGAAAATGTGAAGAAAAGAAATGGCCAACAAGTGTCTAATTGCTTTTAATAATTTATTTGAAACCTAGAATAGAGAATAATTAAATGAATACCACATACCTGCTTCTAGGAATTCAAAGGCTAATTAAACTGAACAAATCTTGATGGGCAGTGGTGGTGTACACCTTCAGTCCTAGCAGCCTGGAGACAGAGGCAGATGGGTCTCTGAGAGTTAAGGCCAGCCTGGTTTACATAGTGAGTTCCAGGCCAGAGCTATGAAGCAAGACCCTCAAAAAAAATTACAACAAATGAATGCTTATTTTTAAATGATAGAATGTATGCTTACCACACAAAGGAAAACGAAAGGAAAATAGGCAAACTCTATATACTTTGTTTTCTTCTTCTTGAAACTATAGCTAATGTTTGGAGACAATCCTCACCCTATACTTTTTAAAAACATTACTTATGAAGCATATATGGTTCTGCATCATGTTTCATATCCACAGAATATCTAAGTGTCAGTTTTCCTGGCTATGATTTTTATAGCTGTCCAATATTCTCAGTCTGCACCCCACTAGTGAGCTGGCTACTCCTTGTGTTTCCAGTTTAGGTCACTTGTAACTTTCTTCGTTGGCTTTCTTGAGTAAAACTGCAATGAGTACACTAGAATGCAAAAACCAAGGAGAGGTACTGGGGTTTATCTGTCAAGAACAGTAATATCTCACACCGCTCATTTTGGGGGGTGGGGGAGTATGTCACCAGTGCTATGTCAAAAATACCCCCATTCCTCCAACTTAATTCAGACTCAAAGCCGAGTATCTGTTTTGACACCATACAGACTTTCTATTAGTGAACCTTTACCAATCCTAATCTGTCACTTACTATGTTACCTTTACCAACCCTAATCTGTCACTTACTTTGTTACCTTTACCAATCCTAATCTGTCACTATGTTACCTTTACCAACCCTAATCTGTCACTTACTATGTTACCTTTACCAACCCTAATCTGTCACTTACTATGTTACCTTTACCAACCCTAATCTGTCACTTACTATGTTACCTTTACCAATCCTAATCTGTCACTTACTATGTTACCTTTACCAATCCTAATCTGTCACTTACTATGTTACCTTTACCAACCCTAATCTGTCACTTACTGTTACCTCTTCCCACTTGTTTTGGGGAATACCGGTCAACTAGCTGTTTCTTAGGGTGTCAGTAAAGTTTTTAAAGAAAAGCTAGAGTCCAAAGGAGAGAGCTAAAGACTATTTATTTATTGTGCATCAATCCACTGATACCCTTTGCATACAAGCACCTCCAGGGCTCACTTTGTCAATATTTGATTATGACTAATCTGAGACGGCTGAGCTACCTGAATGAACACTGTAGCCCACTTTTCTCTAATTTGTTCAGAAGGATTTAGTGTAATTTTTCAAATGTGGTACTGAGGGATGACTGAATGTATCACTGGCATTCTCTAATGACTCCATTCTAACTTTTGAGGCTCAACTTTTTTTTGAAGATTTACTTTTATTATTTTTTAATTTGTGTATGTTATCTATGTGGGGGAATGCATATATGAGCATTTGTATGTAGGAGTGTGCTCAGATATGAGCACAGTACCCTAGGAAGCCAGAAGCCTAGGAACTCCTGGAACTAGAATTACAGACAGGGTTGAGCCTCCATGTGGGCGCTGGGAGTTGAACTCAGGTCCTTTGGAAGAGCAGCCAGTGCTTTTAATTACTGATCCATTTCTCCAGCCTGAGGCTCAACCTTTTTAAAAATTATTTCTTCATGTGCATTCATGTTTTGCCTACATGTGTGGCTGTGCAAAAGTGTCAGATCCCCTGAAACTGGAGTTAGAGTTATGAACTGCCATGTGGGTGCTGGGAATTGAACCTGGGTCCTCTGTTCTTAACCACGGAGCCATTTCTCCAGCCACCAAGGCTCAATGTTATACATTTAATTTTTGGTATCTATATGCTTCTTTATGAATACATGTGCAGGCTTATATAAGTGTATGTGCATGTGTGTACAGGGCACATACGGAAGCCAGAGGACGAACTCAGGTACTATCCTTGGAAAGGCTGTCCACCTCATTTGAGACAAGAGTCTCTTCCTCACTGGACTGGAGCTCCAATCAAGCTAGACTGGCTGGCCAGCTAGCACAAAGGGCTGTCTCTCTGCCTTCCCAGCATTGGTATTATAAGCACACAGACCACGCCCAGCATTTTTACTGGGTTCTAGGGAATTGAACACAGTTCTTCAAACTTGCAAGGCAAGAGTTTTCTTGACTGAACTATCCTGAGGCCAAGTCTTACATTTGTTGTGTATCAGAGTCTAGCACAGGTCTTGCTTGGTATATAATACACGGCAGATTCTCATTGAGGTTAGTTTGAACAATATGTTGAGTGTGGCATAAATTCATCCAACCCCTGTTGTCTCACTATAAACACCACTCTCCTCGTCAATTCATTAAGACATACAAGTTTATTTAGCAGTAGTAATACACACAACACAAACAGCACAAAGTTTGTCTCTAGGTAAGTCTTGGATTGGAATTATTGAACTTTGGACAATTTTAGGCCTCACTCTGCTCAGGGACAACCTGCCTTTCTTTTCTTGCTTTTCAGGGTTCTTATGGGGATCTTTTCTTCTTCTAAAAGGAAATGTTTAATGTTGCTACTTAGTATTCTGTGATAATTTCTAATTGCCCTCAAGAAAAAGTCCAATCCCTTAACATGGCCTGAAAGGACCTCTGTGGACTCCACTCAGCTGTCTGCTATCACGAATCTCCCAACAACCTAACCTGTTTCACCCCAAGGCCTCTTTCACAGCTGTTTGATTTGTCTGGAATGGTCTTTCTCTACACACCCAGTAGCAATAAAAGGGAACTGCTAAACTTTCTATTTCTTCCCAAACACAGACATTTATATGCATCAGTACAAAGGAGGCACAGAGAGGCAATCAGATTTCGAATGCAGATCTAAGTTCAAGGATGCTTTCAACGCCCTCTCTTCTATCAGTTCTAGGTTCTCCAACATCTTTAAGTCCTAACAGCTGATTCGGTATGGTTAGCGTTAGAGACTCTAATTTACACCTGCCCGCATCTTTCCCGTCACTAGCCGGAGGATGAGCAAGCCATCTGAATTCAGTTATGACTGCATCTTGTTCACTTCTGAGTCCCCAGCTCCGTTCCAGTTCCTGGTACATGTAATGAACATCAACCAATACTTGTTGAATATTCAAATGGCTGAAAACTGCTTTCACACGGCAAGATTTCCGCGGAGGACTTAGCTAGGCAATATCACTAGGCTTACCAGCTTGGGATCTACAGCATGCATCTCACCCTTTCTGCAGTGGGGTACTTTTGTTTATATCCATTCTTCTGTGACTTCGTCAGGTCGCCACAACTCCTTAAATAGTGCCCACACCCATCCTTTTCATAACAGGGATTTGTCTTTTGAGAAAATCTTGCAGAGAAAAAAAACCTAAAACGTTAAAATCAATTTTCACTTCATTGCTGTTCTTCAAAATGTCTTAAAGCCTCTCCCCTTAAAAAAAAAAAAAAAAGGTAGTGGCGAGGGTTAAAAACCTCAAAAAGTGAATTTCGAACGCAGAGTAGGGAAGCATTCTAGCACGTTTGGAAATGGGTCTCCCCGTGCTACCTAGGCAGCACTGTCCCAGGTGGCATCTTGTTTTTCACAAAAAACTCAAGGAGGGCCGTCCAAGCAGAGGAAACAGGTGCTGCTCTAAGCAGGGGGTTTGTTGACATCAACGGTTCTGGCTCCATTTTTTGACAAAGAGCCCAGAAGCGAAGGCTATCTGGCCAGTAGTTCCATCACCTTCGAGGGGGAGGATAAAAAGGGACGCCGGGGAGGTGGGGAAACGGGAAGAGGGAGAGGAAACGTGGCGAGAGGGACGAAAACTCCCGTCCGCTGCGGGGAGCGGGGCTGGGCCGCGTCCCCCTGCAAGCACCAGGGCCGGGCTGTCAACTTTGTCTTTCCACTTCTCAGCTAACCACCACCCGGCTCCAGGAGGAGACCTCAAGGAGGGCCTCCTGCCTCGTGAAACTCCAGCACCCGACCCGCGACCGACGAGTGGAACAGCACCAGGGGGCTCCGGCCGGCCTAACCGCCTGCGGGCGGCTCGCGGAGGCCCCCGGGGGGCCACGCCTGCCGCCCGGGCCAGGCCTCTACCCACAAGCCCCCGCGCCCGCGCGCGCACGCGCAGAGGCTGCGGCCGTCTCAGGAAGAGGAAAATGGAATAAACAACTCGGAGGCACCAGAGCGCAAGACGACGAGCTGGGGCAGAGTTTAAAAACAAACCGGCTGCCTCCGCCGTGCCTTCCCCCTGCAGCTGCCGGCCGCCGCCGCTCCAGGGTCCCCCAGAGCCCCGGCCGCGCGCGCCGCGCCGCGCCGCGTCCCGCGCGGCCCCTTTAAGGACAGCGGAGAGGGAGAATCCCCACTCGCCGCCCGCCCCTCCCCCTCCCCGGGCGGCTCCGGCTCCCTCAGCGGGCCCAACCCGCCCGGCCGGCTTCCATCCGGCTCCGGCGGCGGCGGCGGCTCCTTCCCGCCCTCGTCTATGGTGGCGGCGGCGGGGGACGCGGCTGCGGCGTGGCCATGAACAGTGGCGGCGGCCTCCCGCCCCCCTCGGCCGCCGCCTCCCCGTCGTCGTCCTCGCTGGCGGCGGCCGTGGCGGTCGCGGTCGCGGCCTCGTCGGGCGTCGGGGGCGTCCCCGGCGGGCCGGCCGCGGGCGTGAAGCTCAAGTACTGCCGCTACTACGCCAAGGACAAGACGTGCTTCTACGGGGAGGAGTGTCAGTTCCTGCACGAGGACCCGGCCTCCGGCGCGGTCCCGGGGCTCGGCCTCCATAGCAACAGCGTCCCGCTGGCGCTGGCGGCCGCGTCGGGGGCCGGCTTTCCTCCCGGAGCGCTCCCGGGCGGGGGAGCAGGGCCGCCCGCGGGGCCCAAGAAGCCGGAGCTGGGCGTCCCGGGAGCGGCGGCAGCGGGCGGCGGACTTGATGGGCCGCGGCTGGCGAGTGAGTGAGGCCCGGGCGGGGCGGTGCGGTGCGGGCGGGCGGGCCGGCCGAGCGCGGGGAGGAGGCGGCCTCAGGCCGCCCGCTTCCCCTCACCTCCGTGCGGCCCGAGAGGCCTAGGCCCTGCGTAGCCCTGCTTCCTTCTTCCTGCTTCCTCTCTCCGCCGCCCTGGGCCAGCCGGGGAGCTAGGGGAGGCGGGTTCCCCGGGAGCGTGGGTGGATGGAAGTGTGTGCGGGGGAGGGCTGGAGGTGGGGGGCCGGCCCGGGGAGTGGGTGCGCGGAGGGGGAGGGGGATGGGCTGCGGCGTGTGAGGAAAGGGGTGCCCGTTTCCGGGTGTGTAAGTGTGCAAAGGGGCCGGGTTTGCGAGCACTGTGTGGAGTGCAGTCTGCCTAAAGTTGAGGTTCACCGGTGGGTGTGTGTCTGTGGGTAGGAGGCGGGAGGGGAAGGGCGGGCTTAAGGCACAGTAGCTTTGCTGGAAAGTTTTGTAGAAAGCTTTTGAGAGCAAGGTTTTTCGGGCCTGAAATGCTTTCTAAGGATGTCGAAGGGGCGGAGTGGTGTACAGAGCCTCTTTCCTTCCTTCCTTTTTTCCTTCCTTCCTTCCTTCCTTCCTTCCTTTTTTCCTTCCTTCCTTCCTTCCTTTTTTCCTTCCTTCCTTCCTTCCTTTTTTGAAGTGTGCACAAGTTTTATAGAGAGCTTGAATTAGGAATTTCCGAGGACTTGGCACTCTGGTAGTTTTCTGGAAAGCTAGACTAAGTGAACTGGGTGTCTGCCGGGATCTTGTCTTTCCCGTAACATTATATTGAGTGAACTCTCAGCATTGTGCCTCAAGAGCGTCTTCGCACTACGCAAGATTTCGTGAGAATGATTTAGGGCTGTGTATGTATAGCTTTTTAGTTGAATGGAGTTCGCTATGACTGGAAATGATTTGTAGAATGTTGCCCTTGAACATTGAGAGTAGGTACCCGATTTCCCCTCGTTTTAGATCTTGCGATAACGCGATAAAAGGTTAACTTAGACTTCGGAACAATCTGTCTTTAACACTGAACAACCTGATACAATGGTTTAGCACTTACTGGGATGATTTATTTTAAAAAGCTTGTTTCTTTTTGAATGATGGGCTTGTCTCTTTTTACCGAAGCTTAAATGCTAATAAATTTAGATGTTTTGTAAAGAATAGCTACTTTATTGCTGGGATGTAGCTGTTGACTTTTAAAAAATTACATTTATCTGTTTCTCTGTATGTATGTGAGTGTGTGCCTACCATAGATAGCACAGAGTTCAGAGGAAAGTTTGAGGGTCTTTTTTTCTCCTCCTATGTGGGTCCTGGAGCTGGAACTCAGATGATCAGGCTTGGCAACAGGCACTTTAATTACTGCGACTCAGCAAGGTCCTGGTATGTGTCCCTTCCTCCTCTCCCTGTTTGTTTTTTCAGACAGGGCTTCCCTCGGTAGCCCAGGCTGGTCTGAACTGGAGATCCTGCTGCCTCACTCAGCCTTGTGAGCTGGAACTATAGGTGTGCCATCATGCCCAGTGAAAGTTTTCAAGGTAAATTTTAGGAAATGAAGTTGTGGCTCCAGTTAATTTAAGGATAATGTTTGATTGGTAAGGAAATGAAAAAGAACAGTATCTGTCCTGGTTTGCTTTCTGTTGTGTTAAAACACCATAAGCAAAAACAAGTTGGGGAGGAGGGAGGGTTTGTTATATGTATATATATATATATGTAGAGTCCATTGCTGAGGGAAGCTAGGCACCAGCATGAGCCTGGGGGGGGGGGGTGGTACTGGAACAGCCCGAGGAGGAGGAGGAGGAGGAGGGGGAGGAGGAGGAGAAAGAGAAAGGCTGCTACTGAGTGGCTCTTTGCCTAGGGTGGCACCTCCTTCAGAGATGGCCCTCCCCTATCATTTGTCACTGTCTGGCCCTGTGACATTTCTTTAACATGATTGGCCACTGTCCTCTTCCTTGGTAGGCTTGAACCTAATGGCTTTTCTGAATTTGTACACTTAATTAGTTGTCCAATCTGTTTCTCAGACTCTTAAGATAGCCTTCAGCCACTAATTAAGGATTCAAGGAAATTAAAATAGACAACGAATTCCAAATATTGCCATTACAAAACATCTGAATTCTGTTAGTTGCTGACTGGTATTAGGAATTCTGTTAGTTGCTGACTGGTATTAGGACATTCTTCACCAGGCAGTGGTGGTGCATGCCTTTAATCCCAGCACTTGGGAGGCAGAGGCAGGTGGATCTCTGTGAGATCCAGGCCAGCCTGGTCTACAAAGCAAGTTCCAGGAAAGGCACAAAGCTACACAGAGAAACTCTGTCTCGAACCCCCCCCCCCAAAAAAAGAAGGACATTTTTCAAGTGAATCTTTTAATGTCAGTGTCTCATCAGCAAGAGATCATAGCAGGATGAGGGGTGGTGGTGGTGGCGGCGGCGGCAGCAGCGCATGCCTGTAATCCCAGCACTTGGGAGGCAGAGGCCGGTGGATCTCTGAGTTCGAGACCAGCCTGGGCTACAGAGCTAGTCCAGGACAGGCTCCAAAGCTACAGAGAAACCCTGTCTCGAACCCCCCCCCCTCCAAAAAAAAGAGATCATAGCAGGGTTGCTACCTGTTGGACTCCATGCTCTTCCATCACTACTTTGGCCTCCGTGGAATGGTATGTTCATGTGCATATGCTTTCAGGAAGAACCTGTTTAAATTGAATTGTTGCATGTTGCTATAATAGAAAAACATAGATTGAACAATTTACAAATTTCAGAGTCCGGCAAGATGGCTCAGAGGGAAAGAACCAACTCCTGCAAGTCTTCTGATCTCTACACTTACTGCATTCCCACTAAACCCCCAATAAATAAATACATAGTTAAAAAAAATGAAGAACTGCAACCTTGTAATCCCAGCACTTGGTAGAGAATCAGAAGTTAAAGGTCATCATCCTTTGTCACATAGGTATTGTAGGCTGTTTGGGCTACAGGAAGCCAAAAGGAAAGGAGATGTATTTGTTTTGGAGGATGAGAAGTCCAGCTGTATGGAGAAGGCCTTTATGTTGTGCTCAGCAGAAAAAACAAGAATGTAGTCAGTGTAAGAGAGCAAGAGAGTGCCAGACTGCTTTCGTGATAGGTCTGATCTTAAGCTAGGGTTAGGGTTAGGGTTAGTCCAGCCTTCTCAACATCGGTCTGTCCAGAAGAGAGAACTCCTTGTGACAGGATCACCTCTGTTTTGTTTGTTTTTGGTTTTCTCTGTGTATCCCTGACTATCCTGGAACTCTCTTTGTAGATCAGGCTGACCTCAAACTCACAAGAGATGTACCTGCCTCTACCTCCAAGTGCTGGGATCAAAGGTGTGTGCCACCACTGTTGGGCACAATCACCTCTTACTAGGTGTTCCTTTCCATCTCTGTTGCATTGGGGATTTAATGTCTAATACTTGGACTTCAGGGGTCATTCAGATGGGAGCATTTGGCCCTGAACTCTAAAAACACTGTCCTCACAATGCCCAATTCATTCCTTCATCTCAGTAATCACAAGACTTGTTCACTCCTTCCACTAACAATTTAAAAGTGTAAAGTCCATACCATATCTAAACCAGATATGGGGGACATGGGCACCTTCCTCTGAATCCCCGAGTCGGAAATGAAGGTACGTGTTTCTACAATTAAGTGGTGGAACAGGTAGGGATAGGGTAAATGTTCTCATTCCAGAAAGGAATAGGCAGGAAAGGGGTTGTGTGTCCCAAGTATGCCCACAATCTAGTGGGAAATTTAAGCATATTCTTCTCATCCTGGGCTGGGAGTTGGACCCTAGGGCCTCAGGTGGCCCTATCCCTGTAAACCACCCCCCACCCCCATTTAAAAAATCTCTTACCTTGGATTTTTCCATTTTGACTTGGACACTGGTGACCTTACAGTTCTGTGGTGACAGGGGCTAGTACTACTCGGGAATTGTCTGAGTAGGGACTGTGAGTGTGTGGCTCTAACTCTCCTGTCAGATGCCCAGGCTCTCCAGGTCACCTTTTGAAATGTAGTTGTGAGTTTGTCACAGCCCCTTAGATCTTCCACTGTGTGGCAGTCAGTGGTATACGTCCTGTTTCTTTGGCTGTGGCTTATGCTTCCTGGACTTGAGGAGTGGTTGCTACTGGGAGCAGAGAACCTGAGGTGATTTGGCAGCCAGCCTGAAGGGCAATCTGGCCCTTGCCACCTAGACTATTTTGCTTTCTCAGAGCTCTTGGTCAGTCCAGGGAGAGGCAATCTCAGAGGTGTCTTTTTTTTTTTGAGAGGTCTCTTAAATGTCCTCCTAACTGGCATTTTCAGTGTCTGCTTGATTCCCCCTTCTTCCTATTAACTTTTTGTATTTGGACAGTTTCATACATGTTTGTATTGTGCTCCCCAGACTCCTCTCTTATTCCTTCTTTCCCATTACCTCTGGGATTCTTTTCCCCAACATGTCCCCCCCTCCTACTTTCAGGTATTTTTATTTTAAACTTTTTTTTTTTTTTTTAAATGAAGCTCTGGCTGTCCTGGAACTCTCACTGTAGACAAGGCTGTCCTTGAACTTGGAGATCAACCTGCCTCTGCCTCCCCAGTGCTGGGCCTCAAAGTTTGCACCACTACCACCCTGTGGTCTTTTTAAATTAAACAAAACAAAAAAGAAGTTAACCACTGAGTTAAAATGGGGTTGCCTGCATGAGCATGGGTGTGGGATTATTACTGGGGCATGGGCAATTTACCAGTGGCTATGTCCCTGAAGAAAAATGATTTCTGTTCCCCCAGTAGCCATTAACCAATAGCTTCTTGGCCAGGGGTGGAGCCTCTTGAGCTCCTCCCCCATCCATGCTGGAATGTTGACAGGATCCATCTTGTGCTGGTACCGAGTTCATGAGTTCTATGACTGTGTCATGTGTGGAAGACAGTTTCAACAGTAATCGCCCCCATCCTCCAGCTCTTACATGACATTCTTTCTGCCTCTTTCCTAATGTTCTAAGAGCCTTGGGCAGTGTGTGTGTGCCTGTGTGTGTTACAGATAATGCCCTGTTTAGAGCACTTAAACCAGTTAGGTGTTTCAGTATTAACTGCAAGAGGAAACTTCTCTGACCAGTGTTGCTTAGTAGAGTCAGTTACCTGGTGCAGCTGGGCAGAGTTGAAAGGTGGAGTTCTCAGAGCCCTCTGCCTGTAGCCAACTGCTTGCCATTTGGCCACGTTCTTGGATTGCACTTCTAAGTGTTCCTCTTCATTTCCCAAATCTTTGTTTAGCTTCTCTTTTGATTGCAAATTCTGTCTGTGTTTTCTGCTTTTCAGATTTTGTATGCAGTTAAAGGTAGTCATACAATTAATTCCTTTGTATTTCCTGTAGAAACTTCTGCCAGATAGCCTAGTTCACTGTTCTGTTTCAGCTTTTCTCTGTCAGGGACAGAAGTCGGCCAGTTTTTGACACAGTAACTGGAGGAGCTGTTTGCTTTTGTGTAGGAAGAGCCTCTTCAACTCCTTTCTGAATAATGTTACATTATATGACTGTATCACTTGCTTTGTAATTTTACTGTTAGTGGGTACTTAGATTGTTTAATTTTTGTCTGTGAAGAAAAACAGTTATATATGTGGAGTGGAGAAATGAGCAGTGTGAGGGGCACTTGATCTTCTGAAGACTGGTTGGGTTCCCAGCACCCATGTCCTGCAGCTTCCAGCCACCTGGAACTCCCCATCTCCAGGGATCTGGTGTTGGCAACTGGTACACACATGTACACACATAGACACATACATCAAAATGAAAATCAAATTTTAAAATGATTTCTAGGTGTGTTTGGAGAGTTTCTTGCTCAATCAACTAGGGACTTGGTAGGTACAATAGGCTGTGCATATATTCAGCTTCGGTAACCCATGTTCACTTTCTCCCTTTAGAAGTTTATGAATTTTGGTCATTTTATATTTGTAGTTTGGCATTATCTGTCATAATTGCAGCTATTCTGGTGACTAGAATGTATGTATAATACCTTTCTTTTTGTATCTGTTGTATGTTGATTTTAACTGAATTGTCAACAGTGACAACATCGGAAGATCTAAGATATATATATATATATATATATATATATATATATATATATATATATACACACACATATACATACAGCTTACTCTTTTTAAAATTTATTTATAGTGCTTTGATGTTTTGCCATGGATGTTTGTATGAGAGTGTTGTCTCTTGTCTCTTGGAGTTACAGACAATTGTGAGCTGTCATATAGGTGCTGGGAATTGAACTGGGGTCCTGTAGAAGAGCAGTCTGTGCTCTTAACCACTGAGCCATCTCTCCAGCCCCCACAAATTTTTTTTTTTTTTTTGAGCTGAGGATTGAACCCAGCGCCTTGCGCTTGCTAGACAAGCACTCTACCACTGAGCTAAATCCCCAACCCAATTTTTTTTTTTTTTTTTTAAATGCAGTGCTAAACTGTGTAGGATTTCGGCTTCTTTATGGGGCAAGACTCTCCATTTTGTCCCACTTCCTACCTAACCAGTGACTTATATGTGGGCATTTGAGGTTTTGACTCGCTTTACTGTTTCACATCAGCAGAACATTTCATTCATGTTCCAGATAGGATTAAAATAACCTTGGAAGTTAGTGTCGGGGAAAATTCTATCATTGCTTTGCAGGCATTGCAAGGGTGAGCCAGGAAGGCTTATTAGTATGATAAGTTGCCATGACGTTTCGCTCTTGTCAGGGAAGTAAGTAGCTTTTATTTGTTGTTGTTTTCTGTAGTATAGGAAAGCTCTCCACTCCAGTTCTGCTGACCTGGCAGTGGGATAAAAAGTATGTTTTGACAGTCAAGGTTGTTATTATGAGGTAATATAAAGGTACTTGCTTTTTCATAATCATATTTCTGTAAGAGTTTTTTTCCCTTTTTAAAAATTTTTTTATTATTTTTAATCTGGAGCTGAGGACTGAACCCAGAGCCTTGGGCTTGTTAGGCAAGCACTCTACTACTCAGCTAAATCCCCAACCCCTAGAGTTGTTTTTTTTAAGGCTTAGATGTGGTTTGTGTTCAAATGAATTGATTATTGTTGTTGTTGTTATTATTATTTTGAGACAGGGTTTCTCTGCAAAACAGCTCTGGCTGTCCTGGAACTTGCTTTGTGGACCAAACTGGCCTTGAACTCACAGAGATCCGCCTGCCTCTGCCTCCCGAGTTCTGGGATTAAAGGCTATGAATTGACTGTTGATGGAATTCCATTTTCAAGTAGCTAGATTTTCATGATGACTTTACTCTAGAGGGCACTCAAGCTTCAGTAGCCAAAATATGTCAGTGTTTGTTTTATAAGCTTGATTCTATTTGAAATCCAGAAGGTCGATTGTTCTATCAAAACATAATTCTTTTTCAGCTCACTGATTTTAGTAAACAGTGAAGGCAAAGGTCTCTCTTCTTAGCTTTGTAAGCGTGGCTGGGAGTGTTTAAGTTCCTCATCTTGGAAGCGGGGTGGATGATGATGATTAGTGCAGCAGGTGGAGCTCAGGAGTGAGGACAAGCCCGGCCACAGGAGCATCTTGTTTTGGAGGAGTCAGGAGACTTGTTTGGGAGCTAGTAGGCCTGGCCTGGCACATGATAAATAAAGTTCAATCTTAAGTCGCCACAGTTACTGAGTGATGTTATTTAGTTTATTTTTATTAATTTGTGTTTTTTGATACAGAGACTCTTGACTGGAGCTCAGGCTGTTGTTCATCTTGCCTCAGCCTCCTTAGGGCTGGGATCATTGCAGTGTGCCGCCAGGCTTGACTAGTGTTAATCTTCATTTTACATCTGTATTTCCTTTCTTTGTATATTGATTTATTGGTGTTTATGCCTACCCTCCCCACCGGTCCAGAGATTTCTCTGCACAGGCATGAACGAGTAAGTGTGTACACACACACACACACACACACACACACACACACACACCCACACACCACCTTCCTCGTTCTTTATTTTTTTGGTTTTTCAAGACAGGGTTTCGCTGGGCGGTGGTGGCGCACACCTGTAATCGCAGCACTTGGGGAGGCAGAGGCAGGTAGATCTCTTGAGTCCAAGGCCAGCCTGATCTACAGAGCTAGTCCAGGACAGGCTCCAAAGCTACAGAGAAACCCTGTCTCAAAAAACAAAAACAAAACAAAACAAAACAAAAAGACAGGGTTTCACTTCATAGTCTCTCTAGATCAGGTCTGCCTCTGCTTCCTGCGTTCTGTGTTGAAGGCATGCTCCTCCACCACCTGGACACTTTAATTTTGAGGTAGGGTCTTTTATGTGGATCTGGACCTTTCTCCTCCTTGATGCAGGGATTACAGGTGTAAGTAGCCTCATTTGGTTCTTTATGTGGGTGCTGAACTCAGGTTTTCATGCTTGTGAGGCTAAGCCATTTCCTCAGCCCCTCAGTCCGTGTTATAAAGTAGTTCAGTGAGCCAAAGTGCAAGATGATAAAATACTTGTTTTACCAGAGGAGCTGCCATCTTAACAGATGAATATGTATCTAGTGTTGTGTTTCCTTTTGGTATTAGGAATTAGTATTGGGTTGAGAATCCTGAGATTATGTTTTTGTTTTTGGTTTTTCGAGACAGGGTTTCTCTGTAGCTTGGAGGCTGTCCTGGAACTCACTCTGTAGCCCAGGCTGGCTTCAACCCAGAGATCCACCTGCCTCTGCCTCCGCCTCCCAAGTGCTCGGATTACAGGTGTGCACCACCACCGCCTGGCTGAGATTATGGTTTTTAATGCTGTGTCTTTCAAAACAGTTGTGGCCTTGAGCTGTACATTTGGTCTGTATGAAAAATTCTTTTTATGTAAGATAGAGTGGAGTATGCAGCACATGATCTCTAAAAACCTTCAGAACTACAGGACTTTAAATATATGTGTGTTTAAGAAGACAAAGTCTTTTTCCTGTTTCATCTTAGAATTTCTCTTTCTCAACTTTAGAAAGAATTGGTCAGCTCCTGAGTGACAGTGTGTGGATAAGGGTACTGATCTTATTGATTCTGAGTTGACTGGTATGCAGATAATAGTCTTCTAAAAGAAGGACCTCCCTCCCACCCCCTTTGGAGACAGGTTATCAGCTGACCTCCAACTGTTAAGTTGCCAAAGCTGACGTTGAGCTTCTGGGGTCCTCTTGGTTTCACCTAGCTAGTGCTGGGGTGACAGGTATGTACCACCATGCCTGCATTATGCATTATTGGCAGTAAAGGCAGGATTCCCTGCAAGTTAGGAGTACATTGTACCAGCTGAGCTGCATTTCCCAGGCCCTCTCCTTTTTTGATGTCTCTTTGGTATATTTTTCTTGCTTTTTCTTTAAAAAAAAAAAAAGTATTGTTCTTATTGTTGTAAAGGCAGTTTTATTGTATCTTCAGAATGAAAGATGTGTAGCATTTAAAGATCAGAATAATAGCTTAGGAATTAAAAGTGTAAAACATGTACAAGTAGCCAGGCGGTGGGGCCTCACGCCTTTAATCCCAGCACTTGGGAGGCAGAGGCAGGCAGATCTCTGTGAGTTCCAGGCCAGCCTGTGAGTTCAAGGCCAGCCTGAGCTACAGAGTGAGTTCCAGGAGAGGCACAAAGCTACACAGAGAAACCCTGTCTTGAAAAACAAACAGAAAAAAAGGTACAAGTTAAATTTTTTTTCCTTTATTTTGAAGAGAGGGTCTCTTATAGCCCAGGCTGGTCTAGAATTTATTATGTAGCAGAGGATAACCTTTAACTTGTGTTCTTCTTTCTCCACTTTATAAGTGCTGAGATTATAGGTGTGTGCCACTATACCTGGTTTATGTGGTGTTGGGAATTGAACCCAGGGCTTCTTGCATTCTAGGCAAGCCCTTTAATAAAAGATCTACAGCCCTGACCCTAAAAACTTAAATAAGATAGAGTACAAGAGAGAGAGAGAGTTTCCCTCTCTAAGTTCTTTGATCCCTCTTTCCAGAAGACAGCCATTTTTTTTTCCTCAGTTTATTTTGCATCATCGATTCAAAAGCCATCAAAACCATTTTGTATCTTTATTATCCTTTCTGTTATCCTTCCTTCAGTGCATCCTGGCACCTTTATACACTTAGGTGTGAGTCTGTACACAAAGCCTAATGTATTTTCAGTTTTTGAATCTTAACTGTTTAGCTTGTATTTTTTCCACATTTACATAGAAATCTAATTTCTTCATAGCTGCATAACATTTCACTGTATTCTTGGTTTTTTTTTTTTTTTTTTTTTTTTTTTTTTTTTTTTAGTGATGGCTATTTAGATTATGTATGTGTTTGTTTTGCTTTTGTTTTCCTTTTGTGGGGGTCGATAGAATTTAGGGCTTTGTGTATGCTAAGAAATTGTTCTGCCACTGAAGTGTATGTCTAGGCTAGGACCTTTAAAAATGTCTTAAGTGATCTGTTGGTTAGTAGACTCTAGCAGTAAATCAACAATCTGTAAGGAAGTAAGTCTTCCTGTTGCCAGAGCTTGGAAAAAATAGCAGTG
The DNA here is from genome assembly GCF_903995425.1 of Onychomys torridus. Taxonomy (NCBI): domain Eukaryota; kingdom Metazoa; phylum Chordata; class Mammalia; order Rodentia; family Cricetidae; genus Onychomys; species Onychomys torridus. The sequence continues at coordinate 4,120,281 of NC_050464.1, read as the reverse complement.
TAGCTTTTTTTTTTTTTTTTTGAGCTGAGGATCAAACCCAGGGCCTTGTGCTTGCTAGGCAAGTGCTCTACCACTGAGCTAAATCTCCAACCCCAGTGTAGCTCTTATAGGAGACTATTGTCGGTAAGGTCTTTAGGTACATGTTATAAAAAGACAAATTATTCTTTCTTTCTTTCTTTCTATCTATCTATCTATCTATCTATCTAAAAAGGCAAATTATACTAACCATCCATCCATCCATCCATACCCTGACAGAATTTCTCTGTGTAACAGCTCTGGCTGTTCTGGAACTCACTCTGTAGCCCAGGTTGGCCTCAAGTCACAGAGATCCATCTGCCTCTGCCTCCCGAGTGCTGAAATTAAAGGCCACTGCCTGGCTACAAAACTACTTTTGAAAAACTTAGATTATGGCAATCTTATGAGATAGTATTGTCTCCTTTTTAGAAGAAAAAACGAATCTTAACAGAATTATTGCTCCAAGTCCTAAAACTAGAAAACGTGTCAAAAGAAGGGGTATTTATTCTTTCTAGCATATCTGGGTTCTTTAGCTCATAGTCATTATGATGGGGAGGTCAAGGCAGCAGGACTTTGAAGTGGTTACTACACCACTTGGCATCCACAGTCAAGAAGCAAAGAGTGATGAATGTTGGACTCAGCCAGCTTTCTCCTTTTTATGTAGTCCAGAATGCCTATGGAGGGAATGGTGCCACCCTCTGTGGGCACCTGCCTCTGCCTCCGGAGTGCTGGGATTAAAGGCATGCACCACCACCACCACCACCACCACCACCACCACCACCACCGCCTGGCTTATGTAAAGATTTTTTTTCCCTGTTGGTATGGTAAAATACTCTTGACAAAAGCAACTTAGTGGAGAAAGGGTTATTTGGCTCACAGTTGGAGATTACAGTCAGTCACTCGGGGGAAGTCACAGCCGTAGGACCTTGTGAGAGTGTGGTGGTATTGTGTTTCCTGAAATATTGTGCACTCTAATAAACTTATCTGGGGTCAGAGAACAGAACAGCCACAATTTTAAATATAGAGGTTAGATAGTGGTAGCACACACCTTTAATCCTAGCATTCCAGAGACAGAGATCTGCTTGGGTCTCGGTGAGTTCAAGGCCACACTGGAAACAGCCAAGCATGGTGACTCACTTCCTTTAATCCCAGGAGGTAATGGCAGGAGGCTGAAAGGTATTTAAGGTGTGAAGATGAGGAACTAGAGGCTGGCTAAGTTAGGCTTCTAGCAGCAGTTCAGCTGAGATCCCATTTGGATGAGGACTCAGAAGCTTCTAGTCTGTGGAAACAGGATCAGCTGAGGAATTGGCAAGGTGAGGAAGCTGTGGTCTGTTCTGTTTCTCTGATCATTCAACGTTCACCCTAATACCTGGCCCTGGGTTTGTTTTATTAATAAGACTCTTTAAGATTTGTGCTACATGAGAGCTGATGATATACGGACGAGAAGCAGAAGAGGAAGAAGCATGCCTCAGCCCTGCTCACTTTGATCACCTTGGATAATGCTGGATTCCCGAGTATGGAATGCTGCTGCCCACAATTAAATGTGGGTCTGCTATGAGCTGGGGACAGCTCCTCTCCAGGGTTAAGAGTGTTTTGCTTGCTGGGCGGTAGTGGTGCATGCCTTTATTCCCAGTACTTGGTGGATCTCTTGAGTTTGAGGACAACCTGGGCTACGAGGGAGTTCCAGGACAGCTAGGAATACACACAGAGAACTTGGTCTCCAAAAACAAACAAAGTGTCTTGTTCTTGTAGAGGACCCATTTCCAGTTCATCACTTTTTTTTTTTTTATAGAACTCGGGCCATCCTATCCTTTCTGTCCTCTAGAAGTACCTTCACCCACTAGTGATTTGCATGTGCATGCACAATACCTATATTAAAAGAGATGGTCCTTTCCACATTGATCAATGCAGTCATGACATTCCTCCCATCAGCATGCCTAGGGACTCATCTCCCAGCATGCATAGGGACCCATCTCTCAGGCAATTCTAGAATCTGTCAGATTCTAACTAACCATTAGAGTTGTGTCAATGCTTTTTTTTTTTTTTTTTAAATTTTTATTTATTATATATGCAGTGTTCTGCCTGCATATATACCTGCAGGCCAGAAGAGGGCACCAGATCTCATTACAGATGGTTGTGAGCCACCAAGTGGTTGCTGGGAATTGAACTCAGGACCTCTGGAAGAGCAGCCAGTGCTCTTAACCTCTGAGCCATCTCTCCAGCCTATGTGAATGCTCTTGTTTTGTGATGTGATGATTATCTTGGAAAAACTGAGTACCCCGGCATTCAGTTTTCAGCAGAAATACTCTTGTTAAGTTTTTCCCGGTTGTTTTTCAGTCCATTTACTCAGTAATCCCCTTTATGCTGATTAAAAAGCATGCACTCATTTAAAGACTCTGAAACTTGTCGTAACTCAGTCTTTCGTGTAAGTCGAAGTTGTGCAGCCATCAGGTCTCTGAAAGCTTTGCGGGCGTCTGCCGTTGTTTCCACAGTGCAGTCGTCACCTCCATTGTGAGCATTTGCCCAAGACTGGCTAGTGAGTGGCAGAGCTGAGACTCCAACCTTTTCCGAAGGTGTAATAACTGATTGAGAATTGAGGACTTCTTGTCACACTAAGGAATTCAGATCTCATCTCTTAGGAGGAGTCCTAACTACTGTCTTATCTGTGAAGTATTAGTGGAGGGAAGCTATATGGCATTTTCTGTTGGGCACTTTCTGTAAACTGTCTATATGCATTTGCATTCAACATGCTCGATGTTTTAGTACATTTTCTTTTGTCATGATGTTGCTCATGACTAGAAAGTCCAGGAGTATCACAGCAGAAAGGTAGGGCAAGCTTTTTAGCTCTAGACTCTTCTCTCCACCACTCTTAACCCAGGATCAGAGAGGTATGATGGACTCTACTCCTGGAGACTGGAGCTTGTAAGACCCAGGCAATGAGCAGGTTTGATATTAGCCATGAGCGCTCTTTTTTGTTTCTGTGTGTTCACATAAGCAGAAAAGGCAGACAGTTCCCCAATACTTTATACAGGTATGAATCCCCTTCATAATGGCTTAATCTTCTAAAAATCTCACCTCTTAGTAAATTGTTTCAGTATATGAGTTTATGTGAACACATTTCAGATCATAACATTCTGCTGCTAATCCCCAAAAGTCCCTGTCCTTTTAACATGGAAACCACATTCATTCTGTCCGAGTAATTCCAAAACTGACTACATTCCAGGACCAACTCAAGTCTTGAAGTCAAGAATCTTAACCTATCTGATTCAGATGAGACTGAGGGTGTTATTAATCCTCAGGCAAGCTTCTCTCTGAAACTGGTCATGTGAAATCAGACAAGCCTGGTAGAACGGGAAAAGGGTAGACATTTTCATTCCAGTAAGGAGGCAGAAAAGGACAAGGGGTAGCACTCAGCAGAACACATCCACAGAGGCTGGCGAGTCATCTTTGCCCTCGTGTTCTATCCTGTCAATGTAGTAATAGGGACTTGAGTCCTCTAGCCTGCAGAGATACGTGTTCTCACAGCTTTTCTGGGAAAGTCCATATTGCAACATTGACATTTGCTGCCTCTCTGTGCTTAGGCTGAAGTTTCATGCTGGTGGCTGTACAGTTCTGGTCTCGAGGAGGATTCTGCCATCACACTGTAACATGCACTGCTGTAGGCTACTCTTGTGGAAGTTTCTTCTCTGGTCCAGTTTCCTGCCTGGTCCCCAAGGTTTTCCAAATGCCCTTTGAAATGTAGGTCCTCACCTATGCCTCTCTAACTGCTATACCCACATACTCCTGTGGTTAGCACTATACAGATGCTGCCAAGGTTTGTTTACTGTTGTCCCTTTCCTAGTGGTAGCTGAGCCACAATTGGGTTCTTTTGAGCCATGATGGAGTAATAGCCAAGGGAAACTGCACAAGTGTGCAGTGGGGCAGAGACTTGAGGTGGCCCTAGCCAAGGAGAGCTGAGGTCCTGGTTATCTCTGGGTCCTTCCCTTGAAAGAGCTGTCACCAAGGCCATGACAGTCTGGGCATGTGGCAGGCAGGAGTGGCCGACTGGGGAGAAAACTAGAATGCCCTCAAGGTCATTCTTTCAGCAAAAGCTGATTGCGCTGAAGGTTGCTTGATACTCATAACCTGTCAGATACAGAGTTTTCCTTTTCTCAGTTCTTCTCTTTTGATTATAAATTCCATCTTAAGATGGTTTCTGAACGTTAACTGTGAAGAGTTAAGATCAACCATCTAGCGTCTTCAGCACTGTGCATAGAGTTTGTGTCCATCAGACACTGTAGTTCTCTGCTTAAGTTTAGAGAACACTAGAACACAGACATAGTTAGTTCAGTCAGGTTTTTGTCAGTTTGTTTATATGGCTTTTTGAGACAGAGTCTTATTATGTAGGACAGGTTGGCCTGGAACTTGCAGCCTCTGGGCGCTGGGACCACAGGTGTAGTGCATCTTTGTCACTTATAAAGATGCTCTTGTCTCCCCTTTCCTGTATCTTGTTTCACATTTCCATCTTTTGGTTTTTTGAGACAGGTTTCTGTGTATAACACCTCCGGCTTTGGAACTTGCTTTGTAGACCAGGCTGGCCTCGGATTCACTGAGATCCTCTTACTTCTGGCTCCCAAGCACTGAGAGTAAAGGTGTTCGCCGTCGCCACCACCCGACTTTACATTTATATCTTAAGACCTCAGCAGAATAGCCTCGGTTACTTATCTTTCTTTTTAAGATTATTATTTTTATTCATGTGTCTGTGTGTGGGTATTGTGGAGGCCAGAAGAGGGTATTGGATTTCCCTGGAGCTGGAGTTATGCTGGTTGTGAGTTGCCTGACATGGGTGCAGAGAACCAAAGTTGAGTCCTCTGCTAGAGAGCAGCAAGTGCTCTTAACCTCCTGAGCCATCTTGCCAGTTCATATTTATACCAGCATTCTGATCATGACCTCTTAAGTATCTGTAAAAAGAGGCAGGTTTTGGTTGTGGCTCTCCATTGACCCCTCACCAGAGTTACCTTTTATGGTTCACCCTGTGCTTATTATTCAGTTCTGAAGCCTCTTCCACATTTTTAGGCCTTTGTTGATATGATTGACACCCCATTTCTGTCATAGTCTTTTTTCTGCCACAACAAGATATCTGAAACCAAGTAATTTATAAAAAAACAAGTTTATTACAGCTCTGGAGACTGAGGTATTGATGTTGATGTTTAGTGTGCCAACAGGTTCATTTTATGGTGAGGAGTGCTTTGTACTTCAGGGTGATGTCGCTTTTTCCCTGGTAGAATGGGATGTAAGAAGGACAAAATTAGAATAATTTGGTTTAACAATTTTTGTTAATTTTATTTTTATTTTATAAGCATTAGTGTTTTGCCTGCATGTCTGTGTGAGGGTGTCGGGACAGTTGTAAGCTGCCATGTGGTTGCTGAGAATTGAACCCGGGTCCTCTGGAAGAGCAGGCCCCCTTAGTTGACATCTAATTGACTTCATTATCGGCTCTAGAATTGGGATAACATGTTGTTTGAGAAAATAGAAGTGTTCATGGGCCAAGTACAGAAACTTGATTTTTATAGACAGAGACTGAAACAAAAGAGCTGAGAGCAGATTGGTTATTTCAAAGATAGGTGGGAGCCAGGAGACAGTGATAGAAAATAGAAAAATGTATTGCTATCAAATGCCTTGAAATTATCTTTTCTTTGGGTAATGACTTAAAGAGATGTACCCTACTCCCTCCATTGAATTAGGCTGATTGTGACGTGCAGCTTTTTCCTATCCTGAGTTCTTGGAAATGAACAGTTTTATTTGATGTCCAGAGCTTCTGTTAGCAGGAGTGACCCTGTTTTGTTTGGATTTTAGCCTGGTCTTTGGGGCCTAGTGTAAGAGCTTAAGTACCAAACGACGAGATGCTGAACAGAATGAGGTGGGTGCTCTCCCTACAGAGATCTGGTTTCTAACTACCATCTCAGGCCAGACCTCCTGACTGCTCCATGCTGTTAGAGACACGTGGATGAGACTTCAGAATGTGAATTTTCTGGTACATTCACAGTGCTGCATGCAGAGGAGTAATAACAGAGATGGAACTGGGGCTTTTGAAGAGACAGAAAGCTTTATTTAAATGGATGGCAAATTATTTATTTAGAATTGACTTTCAAACTAGGAGTGAAAAGATCTTGATTATCTGGTCAGTAACATATATTACCTTTAATTTAAAATTTAAAATAGCACTGATAACTCCTTGAGGTAGGATTGTTTTGTCTTAAGTTTAAAATGTTAGTATCTTCATAATCTGTGTAGGGTAGAATAATGTATCATGGATTAGTGCTTTTCCCCAAACTGCTCTTGAAGTGTGAATTCACTTTCTTTTCATCTCTAAACTGTAATTTTTCTAAAACATGAAAATGCAAATGTGAGCATAGAACACTCTATATGTGAATTTTGGTGTGCTTAAAAACTGTTCTGTTATATTGAAGAGAAAATTGAAATTAAAATGTAAAAATATCTTTCAGGTGTATTTTTATTTTTTGAGTATTTTGCCTACATGTATGTATATGAATTACCTGCATATCTGGTACTCAAGGAGTTCAGAAGGAGAAATGGGATCCCCTAGAGATGGAGTTCTGAATGGTTGTGAGTTACCATGTAGGTGCTGGGAACTGAACCCTGGGTCCTCAGCAAGAGCAACAAGGGCTCTTGACCACTGAGCCAGTCCAAATTTGAAATGAAAAAAAAATTGGTTAAAACCATTTGCAGTAAAAAGCATTTGGAATAAAAACACTATTTGAAAATAGTTTGACTATGGCATTGTGGTGTTACTATATAGAACTGCATTCTTTTCTATTAGGGAAAGCTGAAGAGTAATGTTCCAGAGACTGGTGGACTAGCAGAGCTTCTTCCTAACGGCTCTCAGTCCTTGTAATCATTTAGTGTTGTGAGACTAGCTGTACTGTAGACAAGTCAAAAAAGAAATGACCTCTTTGGTCACATACATAAATAAGATGGTCAGCATCTTGGCATATTTATTTAGTCAGACTTTCTGTGCTTATGTAAGTTTGCACAATCATTATGGGGTGAGATATATTCTCCTTCTACTTAATATTTTAAATTGTTACTGCACTACAAGAGAAAATAACCAGCTTTTGTTCTCTCTCCTGTACATTCACACAATCCCTCTAAAGCAGCTGCTTTTTAGCTCTGCACTCCACTTGGACATGGTGTGATGACATCACCTACTTGCGCCCCCACAGTTCAAGGTTGCCTTTACCTTCTGTCTCTGCACTACAGATAGAGATTGCAGGTAGCGGGTCCCCAGGTTATCTGTTCTTCTGCCAGACTTGACTACAAATTGAGGGTCCTCATGGCTTCCTTCTTGGGTTTGAGAATTTCCTGTACAGCTCACAGAACTCAAGTCTGTTATCAAGGATACATACTGGCAGCCAGAAGAGAAGGGGTAGGCAAGGCAAGCTTCTGACCCTTTGGAATGGATGCCACTCTTCTGATCTAGCCTGGTAGTTGTTCCGAATACCATAATTTAGGAGTTTTAATGGAGACTTCTGTGAACATGGATATTAATTCAATCAGTAGCTCTTTTCCCCTTCCTGGAGGAAAATCTAAGTAGGGTTGACAGTTTTAAGCTGAAGTAGTGGCTTAGCTAGTGATATCTGTACCAAGATTTAGAACATGAGATTTAAAAAACAACAACAAAAAAACAGATTTTGGAGCACTATGTTAAGAAGCAGGGTCAGAGATCCAATATTATATGAAAAGGTAGATCTGGCACCCCCACTGCTTGGTAAGTTAGAAGTCTTAGGAACACTGCTAGGATCTGGAAACAGCTGAAAGAAAACTTTCGCATTATCACAGATATGTGAATTATTTAATCCTCATTTTCTACATCCTTTTATTACGGGATGTGAGTACACTTATAACATGGCCTGAAGAAATCAGAGGAGGGATACATAAATATATAGAACAAAATTAAGGGGCAACAAAGAGAGTGGGTGATGAGTATTGGCTAAAGGCAGACTGAAGAGAGGTTCAGGTAATCTTTTAAATAATGTAAAATAGTGCCATCATGTTGCAGGCTCAGCCAAAGAGTATTAGTGAAATTATTAAGGCCACTCCACGTAGTTAAAAGGGAGGTTTATTTTGTGGGGTAACTTACAAATGAAGGGGTAGGTTGCAGGGTCTGGGAAAGGGATGGCGCAGTCCGGCGGTGTTCTCTGGAGAACTCTGCTCGGTCTACCTCCAGCGTCCAGAGACCAGGAACCAAGAGAGAGACCTCTTCCCGATCCTTGGTCTTCCGCTTCCTCCTTCGCCCTGCCTTGTGGGCGTGACCATTTCCGAAGCCTCAATGGGGGTTGGAACTTCCAGGCCAATGCTGGGATGGCTATCCACTACATCTCCCCCTTTTGTCTAAATAAGAAAGTTCTAACCTAATACAAGACTATATACAAAGAGATGGTTATCAAATATTGTCCAGGAGTAATGAGGGATAATGACCTAGATAAGTTGGAATTACAATAAGTACAAACAATATCAAGCAAAAAACACATAGTAAAATCCAGGGAAGTCTAGGGTATGGGTAGGTGGCGTGTTACAAAGATCATTCCAAAAGGTGTCCTATCCTAAAGAACGTGAGTCTAATACTTAATATATACTACCTAAGATATTATATATGTATATATACTAAGTTGTAACTATAACTGCTAATCTCCAACCTCATCAAAGACCTGAGAAGGAATGTAATAATACCTGAGAAATGGGAGAAGGACGCAAGCAACTTTCGGGAGTCTTGCAAGAGTAGACAGAGACAGCTAGCAGCCTGGACAGTCACCTAATGTTTCTCAGCACCCTTGGTGCATTCAAATTGGCTACAGGCCTAGAGTATCTGACAGACCATTTTCAGAAGCAGGAATTCTAAAAGACCATCTTACCCTGTCTTGGCAAAGTATAGTGGTTGCTTTCCTTGTGTCCTGCTTGTCCAGAAAGGACAGCATTTGTACTGTCAGCAGTTGAGGCAAGGGCAGTTCTTTGCCCAGTAGGCCATTTTGTGCCAAGAAGACAAACTTCCAAATGGAAATGTCTTAGAAGCCCAACATTCTCTTGGGAACAAATTGGTGCTGCCAGGAGCAATTATGTCTCACGTCAACAGAATTCTAAGTTATTTAAATGCCATGTTCTCTAGGTCCATGAAGTGTTTGAAGATTACCTGTCCATCTGACCTATGTATTTATAAATCTGGATAACCTAACTAACATAATTATAGAGATGACAAGCATAGGTGACAATAACTATGTAAGTCTAAACAACCTAAGGACTAAGCTCCCTATAAATAAGGCAAACAATCTGTAAGCAAATGCACAGTAAAAGGACAATGACTTTAAATTGTGACAATACACAAAATATCTTTAACAGAGGTAGGAATGTATAGTGCAATATGCAATATGATAATAATCCTGAATATATATCAGTATACAGAATATCTTAAACAGAAGTAGAACATACATACAGTATGACAGATATAAATTCACATTTGTATCAATATACAAATATTTCACATAAGAGTAAAAATATGTGTACAATATAACAAACATAGTTCTGTATTTGTATCAATATACAAATTATCTTAAATAGGAATGTAAAAAGTTTATATTTGTATCAACATATAAGAATTCAAAACAGTGCAAAGGCTGGTATATTACTAAATTTGTTTACTAATGTATATGACAGTCTACCATAATATCTTATACCTATCCATTCCATTTCTTCTTTTCCTTTTTTTTTTTTTTTTTGAGACATATTTTCTTTCCTTAAGGAGAGTACTGAGTTTAACAGTTTCTTCCACCCCCAACCCTAGAACCATTATCCATAACCCTGAGAAATATGAAACCTTAGGGAGAAGGGGCGTCGTTTTCTTAGAATTGCTTCCTGCTGTTTAGGGAGCGATGGTATCTCTGTTGGGTATTGTGAGAAAGCTCAGATAGTTAAATCTCAGTTAGACTAACTGTAGATTCTGCAGCAACTCTCAGAGTAATGGGTAAGATTGTCTGAAATTTTGGCAAGAAGTGTAGTATGATGATTACCATGGCATCATTCTGGATTGGGTAGAGTTGTTGTTGGGGCCCCATCTTCCTTCTGGAGACTTCAGAGATTGCTATTGGAAAAAACTTATTTTTTATCAGAATGGAAGGTTTGGATTTAAAGATGTCATGACATGTAAGAAAGGATTCCAAGAAATCAAGAATAAGCATGGAGAGAATTAGAATCTTGAAGATAATGGTCCCTTATAATTGGTTTCCTTCTGTCTCACACCAGAGGGCTCTTCTGATATGGGACTGAAGAATCTCTCAACCTTTTCTTTTATCAATATGCTTGGGTTTAGAGAAGGAGTGAGCCGATTCCATCTCCAAAGCCAGCTTGGTTTATAATTAAATTGGAACCATAACTATTCTAGATTGATAGAGATATAGATGTTAGACAGTGATATCTTACCCTGTGTAGATTGGTACCAATAGATTCTTTCTTTCTGCTGTAAACATCCGGATATCCAAGGCCTTATGATTTCTGGAAGATGGGTATTTCCATTATCCTGGAAAGACAAAAACAGAACCCTACCCCAACCTTTGATTGTTAAATTTTTCTTACAACCTGAAGAGATGTCACATTGGTGGATGATCTTTTACTTCTCCTCATCAAGGGGTTTCTCCTGTTCGAATCGAACTTTTATTAATTTTGTTGGTATCCATAGCTTTTCTTCTCCTGTGGAAACAAAAGCAAAACCCCTTCCCCAACGTAGGACATATCCAGGTTTCCATTCTGAGGTCAACATATCTTTGAAATAAACCAGTTGGTTTAGCTCAGGAGTTTTGTCTGTCGTCCAATGTCTCTCCGCAGCTGTTGTTCCTTTCTCATCAGCATTGAGAAAATTCAAGGTTAATAAAGCACTATGCAATCTATTTCTAGGAGTCATTGTTACCTGTTGCTGTTTATTTAGCATATCCTTTAAAGTTTGATTGGATCTTTCTATGACTGCTTGGCTGTGGGATTGTGTGGTATACCTGTAACATGCTTTATATTGTAATAAGCAAAGAACTGTCTCATTTTATTGGAGACATATGCTGGGGCATTGTGTGTCTTAATTTGTACAGGTATTCCCATGATGGCCATAACTTCTAATAGGTGTGTAATCACAGAATCAGCCTTTTCAGAACTCATAGGAGTTGCCCACTGAAATCCTGAATAGGTGTCAATGGTATGGTGTACATACTTTAATCTTCCAAATTCTGCAAAATGAAACACATCCATCTGCCAAATTTCATTTCTTTGTATACCCTTTGGATTGCTTCCTGCAGGTAATGGAGTTTGGTTATAGAAGGAACAAGTAGGACATTTTTTCACAATATCCTTAGCTTGTTGCCAAGTAATGGAGAAATCCTTCTTCAAACCTTTGCTATTTACATGGTGTTTCTTATGAAATTCTGAGGCTTCTAGCACATTACCTATTAGTAACTGATCAATCTCATCATTACCTTGTGCTAGAGGTCCTGGCAGACCTGTATGGGATCTGATATGTGTTATTTATATAGGATGTTCCCTTTTTCTGATGATTTCCTGCAATTGTATGAATAATTCTGTATTATCAGGAATAAATTCAGCAGTTTCAATGTGTAAAACAACTCTCTCTGCATATTGAGAGTCAGTGACTATATTGAGGGGTTCTGTGAAGTCCATCAGTACCATAAGAACGGCATACAGTTCTGCCTTTTGTACAGAGCTGTATGGACTTTGTACCACTTTACTTAAGTCTCCTGATTTGTATCCTGCTTTCCCTGATTTATTTGCATCTGTATAGAATGTGAGGACTCCAGAAATTGGCTTGTGTCGTACAATGTGAGGAAGGACCCATTCAGTCGTCTTTATGAATTCTATTCTCTTGCTTTTGGGATAATGGTTGTTAATCTCTCCCAAAAAGTTACTGCATGCTCTCTGCCAGTATTCATTATCTTTCCATAGTGACGAAATTTCCTCATTAGTTAAAGGTACTACAATTTCTGCTGGGTCCATTCCTGTCAACTGACGAAGTCTTAATTTACCTTTTTGAATCAAATCAGAGATCTTTTCTATATAAGTCTTTAATTTCTTATTTGGTTTACGTGGTAGGAACATCCATTCCAATATAATATCTTCCCTCTGCATCAAAATACCTGTGGGAGAATGTCTGGAGGGGAATATGACAAGAATACATTTAAGTTCTGGATCCACATGATCCACATGTGCTTCTCGAATTGTCTTTTCTTCTAGAGCCAATTCCTTCTCAGCTTCAGCTGATAATTCTCTTGGACTATTTAATTCTTTGTCCCCTTCTAGAGTATTAGCCAAATTTTGTAGTCCATCTTTGGGTATTCCCATGATACCCAATAAGTTGGAAATGCTTCCTAACAACTTTTGAAAATCATTAAGAGTCTTTAATCGATCTCTCCTCAGTTGTACCTTTTGGGGTCTAATTTTTTGTAACTCTATCTTATATCCTAAGTAATTAATAGAATCTCCTCTTTGTATTTTTTCAGGAGCAATTTGCAGTCCCCAGCGAGGCAAAACTTTTTTTACTTCTTCAAACATGCTTTCTAATGTGTCTAACTTTGGATCAGCTAATAGGATATCATCCATATAGTGATAAATTATGGATTGTGGAAACTTTACACGAATTAACTCCAATGGTTTTTGCACAAAGTATTGGCATAAGGTAGGGCTATTTAACATTCCCTGTGGGAGGACCTTCCATTCATATCTCTTAACTGGCTGAGAATTGTTATAATTAGGAACTGTGAAGGCAAATTTTTCTCTATCATTTTCTTGTAAGGGTATGGTAAAGAAACAGTCTTTTAAGTCAATAACTATTATAGGCCATTCTTTGGGTAGCAGAGAGGGCAAGGGCATCCCAGTCTGTAGGGAGCCCATTGGCTGAATTACTTTATTAATAGCTCTCAGATCTGTCAGCATTCTCCAATTACCAGACTTTTTTAAAATAACAAATACAGGAGAATTCCAAGGGCTGGTAGATTTTTCAGTGTGTTGAGCATTTAACTGCTCTTGAACCAGCTGTTCTAAAGCTTGTAGCTTCTCTTTTGTCAAAGGCCAGTGTCCAACCCAGACAGGTTTATTAGTTAGCCATTTTAAAGGTAAGGCAGTTGGTACTTCTGAGAGTTCAACAGCAGTTGTGCTCTGTTTGTGTACAGCCTGAATGGTTGGTGACTGTTTTTTATAGCATGTTATGATATTATTCCTAGAAACATGCATTGGCCTGTATTCCTTTTCTGAGAGTGTAGGAATTTTAATCTGGGTATTCCACTGTTGTAACAGATCTCGGCCCCATAGATTTACTGCTGCATTTGCTACATATGGCTTCAGCTTTCCTCTCTGTCCTTCTGGCCCTATGCATTCAACCCATCTCGAACTCTGTTTTATCTGAGATAGGGTGCTAATTCCTAAAAGTTGGACATCTACCTCTTGAAGAGGCCAATTTGGATGCCATGATTTTGGTGTAATTGCAGTCACATCCGCACCTGTGACTACCAGGCCCTCCAGAACCAAGCCATTAATTCGAATTCTAAGCTTTGGCCTTTGTTCATTTATGGAAGTCTGCCAAAATATTTGTTTTATTGTGTTCTTTGTAAACTGTGATTCATCTATCAGAGCTGTTTCATCATCCATTGCAGTATCAGTTTTTACATTAGACATTGGTTTATTCAGTTGTCCTGGAGAGGAATGTCTTCCACAGTGGCTGGGAATGTTCTTACCACATTTGCTTTGGGGGCCTGCAAGAGGCCCCCTGAGGCGTTTCCTGCTACTAAAGGGTTGCCTTGTATATCTATTTTTGATCTGCACTCACTGGTCCAATATCGGCCTTTGCCACATCTTCTACATAATCCAGGAGGTGGTTGGGGTCTTCTGTTTAGGCTATTCCTAGAAGGAGTATTACTTCTAGGATTACCCCATGTACAGTTTTTACTTATATGACCTGGTGTACCACATTTAAAACATTTGGTACCACGGGGCCTTCTTACACCTCTGGGATTTCTCTCCTATCCAAGCCTCATTACTGTAGTTAAGAGATTCAACACTATTAGTATACTGAATCCATTCTTCCAAAGGAGCTGATCTGATCTTTAATGGTGTAAGTATTCTTTTGCATTCTGCATTAGCATTGTCGAATGCCAAGGACTCAGTTAATACTTTTCTTAATTCTTTATCTGATACAGCTTTTGTTATAGCTGTGTTCAGCCTTTGTAAAAAATCAGTGAAGGGTTCATGTGGTTCCTGAAATATCTTTGTGTATACCTCAGTTGCTTTTCCAGGTTCTGGAATTTTTTCCCAAGCATTTAGAGCTGCTGTACGGCATAGGGATATTGTATGCTCATCATAAATGGCTTGTACATTCCTGTCAGCGAAACATCCCTCACCAAGTATTTGATCTTGGGAGATCTCAAAACCTCTGAATTTACCTTTTTGTTCTAAATTTCTTGCCTCTTCTCTCAACCAGCATTTCCACTGTAAAGCTGGCTATATTCTAGAACAGCTGAAATTAACAGATGCCAGTCATCTGGAATGATTCTATGTGAGGTAGACCACGAATTTAACATCTGTTTTATGTATGTGGAGTGTATCCCATATGTAACTACTGCTTCCTTTATATTTTTAAAGACCCTTGTTGAAATTGGTTGTAATGTATATGTCGTATATGGCTCGGGGTGTATGTCATCTGCTGGCTGCTCATGGATGATAACAGGATAAGCCATTGTATGAGAGCCATTTGGAGATGTTACAACCTGTATGGTCTTGCCCTTCTGCTTATTACGTCCCTTGTCATGTTTATTTAGAGTTTCCTCCAGGGCTTGTAAACGAGCACCTAGGGTCTGTTCCAGGGAGTAAACCTCCTCTCTTGTAAGGGATTCCTGATTTTTCATGGAATCATGGAAGTTTTTATGTTGTTCTTCTGAAACACACGATTCCATGGACCTTATCTTATCAAGTAATGATAATTTTTCTTCCTTATATAACAACTTCACTCTGGAGAGTTAGTGTTCTATCCATTAAATACTCATATTTATTATCAATAAAAGCAATTTTGGGTACAAGCTTGTTTTGTAAATTCTGGTTAGCAGATTCCAGAGAGAGAATCTTTTTATGTAAGTCCTGGCCAGCAGATTCCAGAGAAAGAATCTTTTTCTGTAAGCCTTCATTGCTATCTTTTAAAACCTGTAAATCCTGGTTAGCAGATTCCAGAGAGAGAATCTTTTTATGTAAGCCTTCATTGCTATCTTTTAAAACCTGTAATTCCTGGTTAGCAGATTCCATAGACAGAATCTTTTTCTGTAAGCCTTCATTGTTATCTTTTAAAGCCTGTATCAGTCCCAATAATGACTCATCTTTGTTCTTATTATTAAACCAGTGTTTGAACACTGTGTGAATTATTACAATGAATGTCAAAATGGTACAGGCCAGATATGTCTTAGGGAGGTCGTATATTTCCAGGAAAATGTCATTCATCATACAGGCAAAAAGGTTATTGTGAGGTAATGTTGTCAGCCATATTACAAGAATTACTCAAAATTTGTTAGTCAGTTTTAAGGTGTAAAATTATCAAGTACTTTTACTTGAAAGAAGCTTACCTTTCTGTGGTTTTGGGGGGTGCAGTAGCACTTTTCAGCCAGCAGGAGGTGTTGGTATAGCTCCAAAGCAAGGCCTGCTGGCGACCTTGGCTGGTGGCAGCTGAAGGCAGGAGCCAAGATGGCGGGGAGCCGGCACTCAGGGAGGACTGGGAATGCCTCACAGCGGTTTTCGCTGGTCTGGGGGATAAGCTAGGGAACTGAGACCGGACTAGCTGCTCCCTTTTTTTCGGAATGGAACCGTGTAGGTGTCCCCTGGTTAAATGGAACTTTGCAGGCGGGTTTAGGTACCCGCCAGCTGGGGAGGAGGCTGAGGGAGGGAGCCGCCTAGGCCTTTGGAATTTGCCCCACATGAGCACCAGATATTGGTGAAATTATTAAGGCCACTCCACGTAGTTAAAAGGGAGGTTTATTTTGTGGGGTAACTTACAAATGAAGGGGTAGGTTGCAGGGTCTGGGAAAGGGATGGCGCAGTCCGGCGGTGTTCTCTGGAGAACTCTGCTCGGTCTACCTCCAGCGTCCAGAGACCAGGAACCAAGAGAGAGACCTCTTCCCGATCCTTGGTCTTCCGCTTCCTCCTTCGCCCTGCCTTGTGGGCGTGACCATTTCCGAAGCCTCAATGGGGGTTGGAACTTCCAGGCCAATGCTGGGATGGCTATCCACTACAAAAGAGCCCTGCAAACCAGGTTAGTCTTCATTCCTTGGGAGAGGAAAAAGGAAAGAGTAAGAAGAACAAGGTGATTATAGACTAGAACAGAAGTGAGCTGACCTGATAAGTTGACATTGGTGTTAATGAAGGAGAAGATGTAGGGAGTGAGAGAGTTTGGTGGAGATAGGTTATGAAAACTGACTAGTGTGATTGTTGGACTCCTCTCTGCTGTGAGCGGTCCCTGTCCTTTCTCAGTCTTAGGATGCTGTCCTAGTCTGTAGGTACTGCTCCACAGTCTCAGATGCTGGTTATACCTCTGCAAGTTTATTCATGGTTCATGTTGAGCATACTCATCTCAGCTCTGAGCAGCTCTTCCCAATATCCCATATGCTGTTTGAAGTCTGAATGTTCTGCAGACTTTGGTGGCCTCTGGATTTTCAGCTCCCCAAGGGATGCCTAGGTCTGACCTGAAGCCCCTCTTACCTTCGTAACCTCACAGGATTCTGTTGGTCAATGCTGCACAAATCCTAATTGGTCTTATAATAAAAACTTGGAGCCAGACATTGGAGTAAATGCTGAAAGATCAGAGGAAACAAGCCACAGCCACTTATCTCCTCACCAACTCAGTCGAAAGGGGAAGATAAAGATCCTGTCTCCACAAATTCTCAGACAGAATGCCCCCGAGTCCTCAGCTGAAAGGGCTCACTCAATTCCTGTCTCCTCCCGCCTTATATTCCTTTTTCCATGCAGCCAAATCACTTCCTGTCTCAGTCTCCCCAGTGCTGGGATTAATGGTTTGTGTGCTTACCAAATACTGGTAGCAAAGGCATGAGCTTCCAAGTGCTGGGACTAAATAAAGGTGTATGCCACCACTGCCTGGCCTCTCTGTTTAATCTAGTGGCTGTCTTTGCCTTCTGATCTTCAGGCAAACTTTATTTGTTAAGAATATAAACAAGGGCTGGGTGGTTGGTGGCACACGCCTTTAATCCCAGCACTTGGGAGGCAGAGGTAGGCGGATCTTTGTGAGTTCGAGGCCAGCCTGGGTGGGCTACAGAGCGAGTTCCAGGAAAGGTGCAAAGCTACACAGAGAAACCCTGTCTTGAAAAAAAAAAAAAAAAATCTACCAAGAATATAAACAAGGGCTGGAGAGATGGCTCAGAGGTTAAGAGCACTGGTTGCTCTTCCAGAGGTCCTGAGTTCAGTTCTAGGCACCCACATAGTGGCTCACAGCCATCTGTAATGAGATCTGGTGCCCTCTTCTGGTGGGCAGGGATACATGCAGATCAAACACTGTATACATGGTAAATAAATGTTAAAAAAAAAAAAAAAGGTAATATTCTGTTTATATTCTAAGTCAGGGTTCATGGTATAGTCTTGTGAGACTTGGTCTGAGCTTCTTGAGTGCATGGTTCACAGTGGGTCTTGGGCTGCCATGCTGCCACAGTCTTTGTGAAGTCGCTTCTTGTTTCTGCTGTGTTAGTTGGCTCTGAGGAGAGAGAAATTCTCCTAGCATCTCTCTGCTCATACTGCTGCTGCCTTGGATGTGATCCAACGGTTTATAGAGGGTTTATTACTCTTCTGATAGTCGCTCTTCAGCTTTGCACAAATTCGTCCCTGAAGACTCTTGGCAGACCATGCCTGAGTGTTGTCTACCACCTTTAAAAGGGAAACTTTAAACCTGTATAAAAGTAGAGAGTATAATGATTGCAAGACATCAGACTTTAATAAGCATTTTGCTAATTTATCCAGTTTTGTTTTTCTGGAGTGTTCATGCATGTTAGGGAACTAACTAAGGGCCTCACTCATGCTAGGCAAGTTATCTACCGCCAAGTTCCCAGCCCTCTGTTTTATTACTTATTTTTGTTAGTGTTTAGTTGTTTGTTTTTCTTGTCTCGTGCTATAGTCCTGGTCTGAAACACACTATGTAGCCCAGAGGGGCCTCTTGCCTTAGTGTCTGTCTGTCTGTCTCTTTCTTTTTTTTCTTTTCTTTTTCTTTTGGTTTTTTGAGACAGGGTTTCTCTGTGTAGTTTTGGTTCCTGTCCTGGAACTCGCTCTGTAGACCAGGCTGTCCTTGAACTCAGAGATCCACCTGGCTCTGCCTCCCTAGTGCTGGGATCAAAGGCGTGCGCCACCACCGCCCTGCTGCCTTAGCCTCTTGAATGAATGCTGCCATATCTGCTACCTTTTAATTTTGACACCAGGGTCCCACTGAGTTGCTCAGTGTGTCCTTGAGCTCTGCCTTGAATTTGATCCCACCGTCTCAGCCTCCTAAATAGTTGAGATTATAGCCTGTGACACCAGGCCTGGAATGCTAGGGATATTTTAAATAAATCCTGCCCATCAATCATACTTATTTTAAATTAGTACATGGTAATTCTTCAATGGGTATATTAAAATTCATTTAATACTTTTTGGTTGATGTATTATATTTTATGCTTTAAAGTGATACTATTCATTCATTCATTCATTCATTCATTCATTCCAGACAGGGTATCATGTACCCCAGGCTGATCTCAAACTTAACTATGTAGTAGAGGATGACTTTGGGTTCTGATCTTCAGGTCTCTACCTCCCTAGTGGAGTTCTGAGATTATAGGCATATACTACTATGCCTGGTTTGTGCAGCAGGGGATAGAGTTCAAGGCTTCCTGCATGCTAGGCAAACTGAGCTATATCCCTGAGCTTTGTGGACTTATTTTGTTTGCTTTTTTAGGTGGGGGCTGATAAGTTTCTCTGTGGCTGCTTGGATCAGCTCAGGTTCTTGGTGTAAAGATAAGGCATTGTAAGAAGTCCTGCATGCCAAGTTCTAGCCACGTGGTGGTGGCGCACACCCAGCACTTGGGAGGCAGAGGCAGGTGGATTTCTGTGAGTTGGAGGCCAGCCTGGTCTACAGAGTGAGTTCCAGGACAGCCTCCAAAGCTACACAGAGAAACCCTGTCTCGAAAAACCAAAAACCAAACCAAACCAAAAACCCAAAAAAAAAAAAAAAAAAAGTCCTGCATGCCAAGTTCTGAGGATAGTGTCTAAAACACCCCAGTACTTGTGGCCTTGCTAATTGACTGTCTTCGTCTTCTGTACCTCTCCCTTAAGTCAGCACAGGGCTCCTAGTAATGCAGTACCGTAGCCTCTTGTAGCTTTCACAGTTTCTTTCTGAATTCTAAGATAGCATAAGGGTGTCTGTTTTAGATTGGTTGGGAAGAGAAACTTGGCTCTGTTTACATTACTTCAGAGATTGTGATCAGGAGTCTTTAGTCCTTTGCTAAATTAAAGGAAGGACTAGGAAGCTAGAAATTCAAGATAGTTGTTTTTTCCTTCTTATCTGTAGTGTCTATTAGGTGATTAGTATAAAAATACCATTTCTAGTCCAGCAGTGGTGGTACACACCTTTAATCCCAGAGGCAGGAGGATCTCTGAGTTCAAAGCCAGCCTGGTCTACAGAGGGAACAGCCAGGGCTGCACAGAGAAACCCAGTCTTGAACCCCCCCCCCCCAAAAAAAAACCCAAAAAAAACGAAACAAACTCCAAATAAACAAAAAACAAAAACCATTTCTGGAGGCAGGGAGAGAGTAGCCAACATGACCCCCCCCCCCCTTCAAGACAGGGTTTCTCTATGTAGCTTTGCGCCTTTCTTTCCTGGAACAGCTTTCCAGGCTGGCCTTGAACTCAGAGATCTGCCTGCCTCTGCCTCCCGAGTGCTGGGATTAAAGGCATACGTCACCACTGCCCAGCTACATTTTTTTTAAAGTAATTTATTTATTTTTATTTTATATGCATTGGTGTTTTGCCTACATGTATGTCTGTGTGAGGGTGCTGCATCCCCTGGAACCAGAGCTACAGATAGTTGTGAGCTACCATGTGGTTGCTGGGAATTGAACCCGGGTCCTCTGGAAGAGCAGCCATTGCTCTTAATCTCTGAGCCATCCCTCCAGGGCCCAACATAAACATTTTAAAACAGTTTTTCAGAGACAAGTAAATCTTGGGTTTTGGCCTGGTAAACAAACAAGTAAGTGACAGACTATGGGACTTCCAAAGTTATTTAGAAACAAAGAAAGAGAATGGTGTTTTGTCCTTGTAAATAATTGTAAATACTTGGTATTTTCCTTCTCTTGCAGTTCCTGGAATGGACGGAGGTGCTTTAACTGACACAAGTCTCACAGATTCCTATTTCAGCACCAGCTTTATTGGAGTCAATGGATTTGGAAGCCCTGTAGAAACAAAGTATCCCTTGATGCAGGTATTGTCCTGATGGATTGAGACTTCTTCCATTCTTAAACTGTTTGGGTAGAAGGGGAGACTTTAAGAGGTGAGAGATGGATTATTTAGGAAGTTGTCTGTGGGGTTGGAGTCAGGGAGAACTTTCAAGGTAGGGTTTGGGAAGAGAGATGGCAGTGGAGTGTGCAGAGGGTAGATAGAGATTGTTCCACATGGATTGCATGTGTTAAGCTCGATCGTGCTGGTAGTCAGATTTAAACACATTTCAGTAGATAAATACGTGTATATGCTGTCAGTTTTGAAAAAACCTCTTATCCCCACTCACCAGACATCTTGTTAACCTTCGCAGACAGCTAGCAGTACTGGTAACAATTCCCTGAGCTTGCTTTCTATCAGGAAGATTCTATTGCACATTTCTGCATTTACATTTCAGCTCTTCAATGTGAAGCCAATGGTGCTTGAGTGATGTCATGTTAACATTGCCTTTTTCATTTTTTAAAAGCATTCTGCTCTTTGTAGCTGACTTTTCTCTTTGTCATAACTGTATACAATGCTGAAGACAAGAATTTTGTAGATAAATTAGAATGAGCTTGGAGAATGTTTCTAATGTCCTTTGGAGACTGCCATAATAGTGAAAGTGGTGCCGTGCTGTTCCTTGCTTCTGCTGATCCCCATGATTGTGATAGGATGCTAAAACACTGGCTGTTCGGTTTCCATTCAGTGCTGGACTGACTTTAAGAATGAGTTTTAACTTCATTACTAAAAGCTCATGTTTCGTTGTTGCTAATGTTCCTTATAGGTTAGTAAGCATTTAAGTGAGCATGCACAGTCATGGACATGAGTCACCTCTCCTTTGTGTGTGGTTAGTCTATGTGTGCTGCACAGGTGTGTATCCATGCATGATCATGTGGCCACCACAGCTGGATGTCAGTTGTTTGCTTCTGTTGTTCTTTGCCTTACTCCTTTGAGACAGAATCTCTTACTGAACTAGAAGCTGGTTGTTTTGGTTAGGCTGGCCAGCCAGAGCATCCAGGAGCCACCTGTAGGCAAGCTTTTTACATTGGTGGGGAGATTTAGTTTCACATCCTCATTCTTGGTGAGCAGGAGCTTAGCCACTGAACTTTGTACTCACTCCTGAATTTCTTATTATTAATGTATAGTTATTTTGAGACAAGACCTCATGTGGCTTTGGCTGATCCAAAATTTCCAGTGTAGACCTTGAACTCTTGATTACCTCACAACTGCCCACAAGTTCTATGACAGGCATGTAATACACATGTGTATTATCATATGTATCACATGACATATATATAATTTTATATTAAAGTTGTCTTAAGAACTTGCCTTACTGCTCCCCTTTTTAATAACGCAGAGACTGAGTAAGAAGCCGAGTGACTTAAGTTTGGGATTACAGGGTTTTAGGCTTGAGCCGAGAAAGTCTAATTTAGATTACTTTTTCAGAGACTGAGTTAGCTTCATATATATGACTTGCTGGTTTCAAAGTCCTTCTAGACATAGAGGCAATGGGGTAGGTAAGAAAAGCAGAGGATATGTTTGGCAAACAGAAAACAGTCTAATTGTACTAGCTTTTGAAGGTATATGAAGGATAATACAAATTGAGAGATGTCAGACCATGTACTGACTTTTTTTTTAATGACCATCAATTCTTATATTTATTATGTATTGAATTTGGTAATAGATGATTTTTTTCTCCTTTTAAAATTTATTATATTTGTGTTTTAATTTTACACACAGCCATGGGTTCCCCTGTCCTCCCCCCTCCCTCCCATGCACTGACTTCTTATAGTTACTTTCCACCTTCTTGGAAGAGTATTGGAATTTATATTTTATGGGTGAGGAAGTTGTCTTGCTCTTGCTGGTAAGTTACAGAATTGCAGTTCAAATAGGCCTGTTTTTAAAAGACTTGGCTATGAGAGCATTTGATGGGCTTCCGGGAGTCTGTATGCAGGGAGTTGTAATCTAAGCAATAGTAGCAGTGTGTGTAGGGGAAATGAGCTTGTTGGTGATGTGAAAGATCATTTGGCTTCTTGCACAGTTTCTGCGTCATTAAAAAGGAAGGGGAAGGTGCAGGCTGGAGCAGTCGGTCTTACTGTTGGATGCTCTTAATTCTGCACTTGTCAATGGCCACATGTGCATGTTTTATTTTTCAGAGAATGACTAGTAGTAGCAGCTCCCCAAGTCTTCTAAATGACAGTGCCAAGCCATATGCAGGCCATGGTAAGATCTGATCCTGTGTGTGTGCGTGTGTGTGTGTGCGTGTGTGTGCGCGCGCGCGTGTGTGTGTGTGTGTGTGCGCGCGCGCGCGTGTGTGTGTGTGCGTGCTCGCGCCTATGCGTGTAATTCTAAAAGCAATATGATCATAGTAGAAATTTTAGAAATTAAGAACATGTATTAATTAGAAAGTAAAGTTTATCAAGAACAAGATTTTGAGTCACCCATTTTTCTTTTTATATTAATAAATAGAATAATTAAGATTACATTAAACATTCTAATCATTCCACTTCTTGATTAATATGAGTTAAATTAATAGATATTTTCATAGTTTGTTATTGCCTCTTTTATAAGAAGTGACACTTTAATGGACTATATGTGTGACTAGTTTAAAAAAACTTTGTCTTGTACTTCTGCCAGTACTTTTAATCATTTGTTTTGGATAAATCTTAGCAATGGAATTGTTTTAGAAATTACGAGCATTTAACTTGTTATGTAATAGTTCCAGATTTTTCCTATATTTTACTTTAAGAAGTGTTCCATGGTAAAGTAAGTGTGTGTGTGTGTGTGTGTGTGTGTGTGTGTGCGAGCGCTGAAGAAAAAAGTAACATTTTAACATTAGACTTAATGTTCAAAACTACTTTGTAACATTATATATTTTAATATTCCCATATTGTTTAAATGTTATACAAGGTGACATGATACATAATAAATTTATTTATTATATAAAAATATCTGTCTTGCTACTTATTAGCATTTTTCTTTATGCATTATAACTTATTTCATACTAAATCATTTTAAGACCAGTGAACCACTACAAAGCACCAGCTAAGAAGAAGGCAGAGAAATTAAGCATAAATCTCTGTGTATTATGTTTTAAGGAATTTTAGAACTCCTTTTAAGGAAGGGCATTTACTACACGTGAAGTACTAAAGTTCCATGTGTTGTCTGTCTTCTGAAAACTTCTGATGTGTAAAGTGGGAAACAATTCAAGAGTTGTAATGTTTGGAGAGTAATGACATTTTGAACCTGTAAAACCTTCGGATTCTGTTTGTATTGGAAACATTTAGTATTTTCATCAAGAATGTCAGGAGTCTCTTGATAATGTAAAACTATGGATTAGTCTATAGAGTAGAAGGTTTGAAGGCCTCAGTGTTTAATCTGATCTGAACCTCGATCTCTCTGGCCCTGACTCCTTTTATCCCCAAGACTTAGTCTTAGCACAAGTGTTTACTATAACTAGACTTCCTTCACAACTTACTTCTTTTCCATTTTTCTTTTGTTTTAATCAAGCAGGTGCATTTTTACAAAGAGATATGTACTTGACTTGGTAGACAGCAGTATATGTTGAATGAAGTAGTTATCAGTTTGTAGCACGTGCATTTGCACGTGCAGGTACGTGAGCTCTGAGCTTGCTTTCATGGTACTGCCAGGTTGACAAGGATCAGCCTTGCTTGTTACCTGAGTTGTTGGAAACCTGTGTGACTTGCCTTCCAGATCCTCTGACTTCACCTGCTTCATCCTTGTTTAATGACTTCGGTGCCCTCAGCATCTCCCAGAGAAGGAAGGTAGGTGAACGTTGAAATTCCAGTGCAACTAAGTGCAGTTTAAGGGGGTATGAGACCTTGTATGGGCTGAGTGCTCTTCCTGTGTTTACTTAAGTTTTTCCTTATCTCCTTGCTTTCTCTCATTGCTTTTGGCTTTTTGAGTTGGGATCTTAAATAGCCCAGGCTGGCCTGTATCTGTGATGGTTCTCCTGCCTCAGCCCCCTCAGTGCTGGGACTCTAGGCATGCAATACCATGTCTGACACCTTATCTCTTCTATATGGAATTGTATTTGATCTGTATGCACAGGATGAAGAAAATTTATGCAAAGGGATGAAATCCTTCTGCTTGCTTTTTGTGCTTTTTCTAATTAAATTCTGTTGCTGTTAATATAACCCAGTGTAGGCATTTTAACCATATTTTAGCTTTATTTTTTGACTTGAGACTACATTTTAAAAGGTTTTCCATATTTTGTACTCATTACAAAACAAACTTAAGGTTTACAACTTTTCATAATTGACCAACTATTTAAAACTAAATTTTAATTAAAACTCTGACCGGGTGGTGGTGGCGCACGCCTTTAATCCCAGCACTCAGGAGGCAGAGCCAAGCGGATCTCTGTGAATTTGAGGCCATCCTGGACTACCAAGTGAGTTCCAGGACAGGCGCAAAACTACACAGAGAAACCCTGTCTCGAAAAACAAACAAAACAAAACAAAACAAACCCAAAAAAACCCAACAACTCTGGATTTGTTTGTTGTTGGTTTTTTTTTACTGGGGGTAGTGACAACACAGTTTTAATAAGTAGCTCAGGCTGGCCTTGAATTCATAACACCATTGCCTCAATTTTCCAAGTGCTAGAATTACAAGTATGTGCCACCATGCTTAACCCTTAACATCTGTTCATGTTATAAATTTGATTTAATTTGATATAATTTAGATTTGAGGTTTATAGACTTGTAGAATTTTATACGGATTTTGTGATAAGTTGAAATGAATGTGGTTTGGTGCCTTTGGGTCTTAGTGAGAGCCATGCTGATGTGAATAGTACCTAAGAAAAGCTGGTCATTTGGTTAGGACAGGTAGTAGCTAAAGATACAGGAACTTGCTGGGCAGTGGTGGCGCACGCCTTTAATCCCAGCACTCGGGAGGCTGAGTCGAGTGGATCTCTGTGAGTTCAAGGACAGCCTGGTCTACAGAGTGAGTTCCAGGACAGGCTCCAAAGCTACACAGAGAAACCCTGTCTCAAAAAACAAAACAAACAAACAAACAAAAAGATAGAGGAATTTGTGCATCTTGATGGATGTTACTGTGAAGTTTAAAATACTCTTGTTTTCTAAGTAATGAGAGAAAGGCCCCAAGTTAAATAGAAAAAAATGAACTGAAGAGGAGTTTGAACAGAGATGTCTGAACAGAGAGGGGAGTGTGGCATGAAGTTCACAGTGACTATGGTGGTGATGGCTTTATGACTAAGCTTAATGAATCACATGTGTAAAATATGTGTAACGCTGCCATTCAGTCACACCTCAATAAGTGACTTACAGCACTTGACAAGACTGGGTGTTTTCAAAGCAGAACAAACATTTTCAGGACTTGGCATGTAATCACACGAGCACTTTGTGCATGTGATGTTGTTTCCATCTTTAGAATTGGATTAGAGGGCTGGAGAGATGGCTCAGTGGCACTGACTGCTCTTCCAAAGGTCCTGAGTTCAATTCCCAGGAATCATGTGGTGGCTCACAACCACCTGTACTGAGACCTGGTGCCCTCTTCTGGCCTGCAGGGAATACTGTGTTTACATAATAAATAAATCTTAAAAAAAAAAAAAAAAAGAATTGGATTAGAGCAAAAAGGTGATTGGAAATGCTTTTAGCAGCTAGGCCTGATAGATACAATGTTTGGGCTTCATTTTGTAGCTCTCTTTATGGTTTTCATCATAAATAAGGTTGGATTTTCTTCACACACTTTTCATGGGTTGGTGAGAAGTGGTAGTGGTTGAGGTGGACACCAGCAGATGTGTTGCAGTAGTGAGAGGCAGGACTGAGGCTCACTGTGGAGCACATGATCTAGAGTTCTTTGAGACAAAGAACTCTTGCCTTCGGCTTACTGGTCCTTCTAATGGCTTTCTCCTAGTTCAGAAGAATTAGCTAGAGTAAGTGCTGTTTCTGATCCTTGAGTAGACAGTAGAACTAGAATGGTAATTGAGCACTTAACAACAGCATTCCTGTGAAAGTTACCTAACTGGCTGCGTTTAAACAAAGAGTTGAAGTATACCATTTAGAGCTATTTTTGAAAAGTAGTGAAACTCAATGGGGATTTTAAGAGGAAAATACAGCACATGTTCTTTTTTCATAGAAGAAAACAATAAAAGGAAATATTAGTAGGTGATTGCAGTGCTTTGTAGCCCAGGCTGGCCTCAAACTTGCAGTGACCCTCCTTATGCCTCCTGAGACCTAGAATCACAGATTTGAGCTGCCCTGCCTGGCCTTCAGCATTAGAATATAGTTTAATAGAAGCAGAATAATAATACAAGGAAACACTTCCTGTGACTCTGGAGGTCCCTGGATTTCTAACCCTGTGACCTTGTGCCTTCATTCTAGATTATAATCTTCCCATTCATGAAATGATAGACATATCCTAAACAGATGTTGTGTTGTCTTTTATTTCTGAAAAACTGCCCTGTCTATAATTGAAAGTGTTAGTATCTAACTGCACAGTCTCCATTGCTGCTGTTGATAGTTAACAGAATGTGTGGTGGAGGGACACGTGGGCTTCATCCAGGAGATCAAGCTAGTACGTGCTATTTCTGTGGGTATGTGTTGTGTTTTAAATGCTAATGGTTGCTCAGAAAGTTGAAAAAAAATCCTTGTTTTAGGAATTTTTTGACAGTGGGAGTAATGCATGATGTGCTGGCAGTCATAGGGGCTACCTTTTTTTTTTTTCTTTTGTTGTAATTTATGTTTGTTTCTTGATGTAATTCTGTGGAAATAAAAATTATATTTAGTTATTTAATTAAATTCAGTGCTTATTTAATCAAGGTAGTATGATTACTTTTTGATGCTTCAAAATAATGCCAGAGATTAGGTAGTAGGTCATTCACTACCATTTCATAGACTGTAAGGTAAGTAACTTCCCCAAAATCCCAAGTGGGTTGATCCCAACAGTCATGTGTTTTTGCTATATGTGAAAATATTAATGAGTGCCCGCTTAAATATTTGTTGATTGCAAAGTAGCAGTGACTTTTCTAGATCCACGAGAACACAGGAGGAAAAATGTTTGATAGCGAAGACTGTAGAGAAGCTAAACCATCCAGGCAGGAGCTACCCCAATTAGGAAGGAGTCTCATTAAATCCCTCCTGCCTTCACAGATGAATAAGAGACTGGACCTGAGCATCTTAGCATTTATGAGCTTACTGAAGTAAAATGTGGTATGGAAATAGTATAAAAAGGTTCCTAGCTGTCATCTAGTTGTCCTCAGATATGTGAGAAGATTCCTGAACAATTCCATAGCTGAACATATATATGCCTTTGGTCATTACAGTAGAACCACAGGGACCAGCACCAGCTTCGCAGAGTCTAGAAACACCTGTAGAGCTGATAAGGCTGGGGCATCAAATATACAATTATTTTTCTTGTAATTTGGTTTTTAATTTCATACAGATCAGAACCATGATATACAAGAAATGATTTAAAATGATTTTTATATTTTTGCTTGAGAAGCATTGATGTTTTTCACTTTTATTTTCCTCATTAAGAATGTATATAGATCTAAAAGGTTATAATAAGAAATTTATGTAATTAATTTTGGGCAAGATAGATGTTGGAAGAATTAAATTCTAACTTTAATTAAATTTAAATTTAATTAAATTCTAAAGTCTGTGGAAAAGTTAAATCCCTGTAAAATGCTACCTATGACTTTGGAGTTTTGTTAAAAAACGAGAGTCAATAATTATGTTAGAGATTGGAGATAAAAACACAAGGCAGCCTTAGCAGCAAGGTGGGTACAGTTAAAGTTGGTTACTGGCTTGGAGTCACTGAATCATAGGTGTGATCCAGACAAGCAGTAAAACTTGGTCCCAAATCCTTTGAGAACGAAGTCCCTTATCACAGTTGGATGTAGGAGAGCACAGTGTGAGTGAGGGTTTGAGGCTCTGCTGGGGTTCTTGCCACTCTGTACAGGACCGCCACACGTGGTAGGTGTAAGTCCGGCACCTGAGCAGTCTGGTTGACATTCTTGGATTCCCTTTTATCTCTCTCAGGCTGAAGGTCTGACCATCATTTTATTCCCCTGCTCACTTAAGTTCATTCTCCCTGTCCCAGAATAAAAACTTGCTTAGGTACCTACTATTTACAAGTCTTTTGCTCACTTAAGTGTGTTTCAGTCCTAAAGTGGGGTAATGTTCAATTTTGTCCGTTTTTTTTAAGGCTTTACTATTGAGTTAAATTCCTGACACACCAATATTTCAGGAATTTTTGTTCTGCTCTGGGTCAGGATGAGAGCAGTGGGACCCTGGGGTGTGTGTTGGGGTGGGGAGAGTCCCCTGCTGTGGTTTGTTTGTGATGCAGTGTGGGTGGTGGAAGAATCTTCTGGGATACTTTGCTTGAGAGAACACCGGCTGTCTTCTCTCTGTTTATTTCTTCATTTGAACCCGGTTTGGGTCTTCTGGCTCTAGTCTCTTGAGAACATCCAACTGTCTCCTGTCTGTCTATTACAAAGCTTCCTGGTGATAAAGTGTTTCCTATTTTCTAATGAACGCTTTTTTCAGTTGGTTGTACAGTGAGCATTTGTATTGAACTAAGAAGGATTTTCTTTTTCTTTCTTTCTTGGGGTGGGGGTGGGGGCAGGATTTCTACATAGCTCTGACTGTCCTGGAACTTACTTAGACCAGGCTGGTCTTGATCCACTTCCCTCTGCCTCCCGACTGTTGGGACTAAAGGTGTACAGACAGCACGACGCCTGGCTCCAAGAAAGATTCTTCAGATCCACGATTGCATGATAACTTTGTCTTTTGATTGATTAAAAAAGTGGGCATAACATTTTGTTTTGGAGGTTGTTTAAATGTGTGTGATAGTGTGGAGTTTATACATCATAGCCAAAGAAAGTGAATTGAAGTTTGTGCCTTTTTACACACTGTTGGCTATTCTTATCATCCAGTCTTAAAATTTTAGAGATTGTTGAGATTGTTTGTTTATTTATTTATTTAAAACAGAAAAACAGTAGTTTAGAAAATACGGAGTGATTTTACCTTGGACGTTAGAGCCTAGTAGATCATTATGACATCTGCTTGACTTTTCTATACCCTACTGTGGTCATTGTATTTACAAAGTATAACTGTTACCAATGTTTTCCAAGGAAGTAGGTGTGAGGGAATGAATTAGTAAGGATGATTTTAGTCAACCCATATTGTGTTCACTAACCTGATAATTGAATTAATTTTTTTTTTTGTATTTTTGAAAAGAGAGAGTTAATATTTTAGGTTTTATTTTTTGACTATCATCTCTCATTGTTTCTTTTTTTTTGGAGCTGAGGATCCAACCCAGGGCCTTGCGCTTGCTAGGCAAGCGCTCTACCACTGAGCTAAATCCCCAAACCCCTCTCATTGTTTCTTACAGATTCCTTCACACTGGTAAGATTAAGAGAGACATTAAGATTGTGATACTTAAAGATGTGCAGTAGGTCTTTTTGGAGACAGGGTACTGTAATTAAGAGAACAGGTTTTGGAACTTGACCTTGTTAGTGGTGAGAGTGTAGGAAAATTATAAGATTTAAGATTTGTTTCGAATCCATAAAGTTGGTGTAATGATGGATATTAGCTTCATAAAATTGTGTATATTAAACACATTAGTGGATGTAAAATGTTTGGCATAGTGACGTGCTTGTCAGGTAGTTATTATAGTCTTTTATAGCTTATGATTCTGCAGTTTAAAAACTTAATCTGTTTCTGAGTATGTAGCAGGATTATTTTTCATTACTTCTTATTTCAAATCATAACAGAACAATTTTGAAGATACTCTGCTTCTTTTAAACATTTAACTAAGCAAGCATAGCATACACATTAAATTTTTAAAAAGTTGGGCTGGGGAAATAGCTGGGTTGGTAGAGTGCTTGCCTCGCATGCATGATGCTTACAATTGCTCTGATCCCCAGCACTGAATAAACTAGATATGGTGGTTCATACTCCAAGAGGAATGAGGAGGATCAGGAATTCTAGGTAGCTTGGGTTTCCTCACACAAAACAAAACAAGGTTCTGAGAAGATGACTCACTGTGTGAATTACTTGCTTTAAAAAGCCTGAGCACCTGCCCTGATTGTGATCCAGCACAATATAGAGATGGGTGTGTTGAAACCCATGACCTGGTCGGGTATGTGCCTCCTGCCTATATAGAATCTCAGTATTCCAAAGGCAGAGGCAGGGGAATTGCCTCAAGTTGGAAGCCAGTGTGGTCTACTTAGAGAGTTCTAGGCCACCCAAGGGCCATGTAGCAAAACTGTCCCCAAAAAAATGGAAAAGGGGGAAAAATAAGATGTCTTTAATCAGTTATATCAGCTTGTTTGTACTCCAATGAATTTAATTACTGATCATGAGTGGAATTGTAATGGTTTATTTTCTATAAGTAAAGATATTTTGAAATAGTCAGGACATCGAGTTACCTAAGGGATGACCTTCTGGAGTTAGAGGAGGTTATGGAAAAAAAAGCATGCTTATTTGGAAATAAGTATAGAGTAAACTCCAGCCAGAGGCTTCTGGTCGATGGACTTCACACTCGATTGTTAACTGCAGAGGACAATGGATTTGGACTGTCACTGAACATCAACTGAAGGGATGGATATCTATCTATCTATCTATCTATCTATCTAATTTTCTTATGTGTTCATGACTTACTTTTTTGAGCATATGCTGTTTTGATCATTGTTTCACAGTGCAGATAATGAAAGTCCTTGCTTATGGATTTGATATTCAAGGGAAACACTTTGGGGATAGCATCTTGTTTTTTGTGGTCTGTCATCAGTGATGTCATCTGGTCTGTCATTGGTGTAGTGCTTTGGGGTTGCTTTGTAGTCACCACGGACTCAGTGCTGTGAGCACTGGCCTGTTAGTTGCTAGTATTTATCTACACAGGTAGATTATTTTACACCATTCCTTCTAGATTTAAGTGTTCTTCAAAAAGAACAGCTCATACTGATCATTTATTCCTAAGGACAGAAAGGCTGATAACTGAAATCTTGAGTGAGTGAATGAAATTTGTTTTGAAGTGTGACCGTGCAACAGGAGGGTCAGGAGTTCAAGGTTGCCCTCAGCTGCACAGTCAGTTCAGAGGCAGTCCAGGCTATGCAGACCCTAACTCCCAAAATCTCAATTGCAAACAGCACAAAAGTCTAGAGACTTAGCCGCCTTGCTCGGGGCTGGAGGGTGTCTTCCAGTCTTCAGTCTCAGGCCAGCTCTTCCGTAGGCTGACCCGAAGGACTTTGTAAAATGGGGGCAGTGCTCTCGGTAGCAGCTTTGAAGGCTCCGTGAATTGGAAGTCAGGGGTCAAAAAGCAGAAAGCTGTAAAGCTTTTCAGTTTTGAGGGTGTCTCCTGTTCGTTTGTATCACTAGTGGTTTCTCATCTAGGTCTTGACTCTTGAGAACCTTTGACCCTTTCAAGTGTGGTTTGTAGGTGAGCAGTGCCTGGCGCTCTGGGGTAATTTGTAGAAATGGCGTCAGCCTCACTCTTGGTTGGCTGAGTCAGAATAAGTTTTTCACAAACTGCTTCTTGTGGTGATGGGGATGGATATCCAGAGCCTTGGGAATGCTAGGCAAGTTGGGATACCACTGAGCTACACTCCAACCTGTAACAAGATTCTACCAAAGCTCCATGTTCATCACACTTCTACTCTAAAGTAGATTTCAACCTTTTCCCCTTGAAAACATTGGCTCAAGACACCTTTAAAACTAAATCTAGACAAAAAGTAAAATAGGGTTCAGCTACTATTGTCTTACTGTCTTCGTAGTGTTAATTTAAGTTTTGTGAACTATAAAAGCCAGTCATTTTTGTAGGAACTCTTGAGACTCCATGTTAAAAAATAGATATGGATTAGAGAGGGAGCAGGGGAAGAAGAGCAGGACTCTGCTGTGGTGTCGGCTTGCCAGGAGGGGAGGGCAGTGGGGGTTAGAGCACTAATGCCCCATTTCATGATGATTATGAAGATGGGACTGCTTGGGCAACACAAGTATTGACTGTTTTTGTTTTTGTTTTTTTGATCATTGCAAATTCCAGTGCTTGCTAAGTTAGGATTTTAGAAGCTAAGGGGAAGGAGAGCCTCGGGCGTTGTTTGGCTTATGCTGAAGGATAACTCAGAAAAGCATGTACATAGTCATTTCACTAACATTTTGTTTCCTTCTTCCTCATCATCCATTTGATTATCTTTCCTCTTTCTGTCAGCCTCTGCTTTCAGCTAATCCGTACTTTTGAGACTACTAGTTGTTTTGCACTCTGAATTTATTACATTTGCTCCTGTTCTCTGCCTTGGTTCTTAGGTAGAGGCAAAGGTGGCATCCTGCGGGGAGAGGGCATTAGCACCACTTGAAGGCAGTTTTTGTGTTGCTACTGTGGTGATGGGCTGCTGTGGGGGTTTAGTGGGGAAGACAGGTGCAGCTAGTCATCTTGTAGGACTTGGGGCACCCCATTAAAAAGATCTATCCAGTGTACAGTGCTGAATTTGAGAAAACTTGACCTAGACTTCTCTGCCAGAGTCCACTCATTTATGGTCCCTGGCTTCCAGTTTCATATCTACACGTCCTCCAGATTGCTGTAGAACTTCCTTTTTGAAATGTATCCATTCCTGTCAACTCTTCTTAACCATTCCCTTTTGCCAAATGAGGTGCAAATTTGTTACCATAGGTTGATAGAATAAATGTTTTGTTATAAGGATGAAGCTTGAAAGCAGTCTCTTTAGCTTAACCCTCTAGCGACCTAGTGGTGCATAAACTCTATGCCACCATGCTTTGATCTAGGTGCATTTTCCCTATTCCCATCTCACCCTTGAGAACAGTCTTAGCCAGCCTACACTCCCATCTTTCTCTCCCCCTTCCCTTCCTCTCCTAACCTCTGCCTCATTTTTTCCTGCTTTGGTGTGCTTACTCTGCCTTAAAAGTCTGTTCAGGCACTTGCATCTCTCGTGAAGTGCCTTTGCTTGCTCTCTGGGTACCTCGTTCTGTGTGTATTTGCTGCAGTGAGTTACTTTGCCTTGTGTCTCTAGAGCTCCTAGACAATTACTTCTGTTTGAGGGAAAGGTGTGTGCATGTCAGCGTATTCTAAGCAACTACAAGAGTCCCCAATACAGTCTTTCCTCAGATGTTCAGGTGGAAATATTTTTCTTGAAATAGCCCAGCTGACTTAGAAATTAGCTCCCAGATGAGACATTCCTGTATTTTTTGTTCTGTGCAGTGAGACTTGTCAATGGAATCCTCTTTGTTTTAATGTGTACCTTTTTTTGCTATACCTTCATGCTTCCTGTTGCTGCCATTTCTTTTTTGAATGTTATTGTGTTGTGAATTTGTATCCTGTTGTTTCTGTTACTTTGTTTTTAATTTTTTTTTCCTTTTTTCTTTTTTTTTTTTCAAGATAGGGCCTCTCAAGTGCTGGGATTAAAGGCATGTGTCACCACACCTAGCTGCTCCTGTTAATTTAAATGATGCCGCCACATTAGGTCTTCTCAGTGTCCTGCAGGACCATGCAGCTTGTTGGCTGCTTATTGAGTTTGTGTCTGTTCCATTCAGCCTCAGAGATCTCCTTAGTTGCAGGCACTGGGTATAGAATAAAGGGAAAGGAGTAAGAATTGTTTGGAAAACCAAGAGACAATTCTTTTATTGTTAGTTTGTTTGTTTGAGACAGAGTTTCTCTGTGTAGCTTTGGAGCCTGTCCTGGAACTCACTTTGTAGACCAGGCTAGCCGAGAACTCAAAGAGATCCACCTGCCTCTGCCTCCCTGAGTGCTGGGATTAAAGGTGTGCGCCATCACCACCGCCTGGCTTCAAGAGACAATTCTAATAGAATTCTTGGGAGGAAAGGTGATCTATTACAATGTTTACTATATCACTATTATACTATATGAAAGAGAAACTGCATTGACTGTTAGAACTGAGTCAAAAAGAAAATGAACTTGTGACAAGTCTGAATTGCTATAGACCATTTAAAGTAATATACATATATATATATATATATATATATATATATATATATATATATATTGTATTTCATTATATGACTAGAATTGAAGTATCTTTGTCTAAGTGTTTTAACCAGTTGTGATTTTAATTTAAATTTTTTTTTTTGCTTATGTGTATGAGTGTTCTGCCTGCATGCATATCTGGACCGTGTGTGTGTGTGGCGCCTGTGGAGCCCAGAAGGGATCAGATACTCTGGAACTAGCTACATATAGTTGTGGGTTCTGAGAACTGAACCCAGATTTTTTTGGAAAAGCAGCCAGTGCTCTTAATTACTGAGCCATCTTTTCCCACCCCATTATGATTGTAATTGGCCTTTGATATTTTAACATTTGTGATAGAGGTAGAAGATTTTATAGCCAGGAATTTTCTAAAACACAAAATTTTTACATTGTAAATGCTGTTATTCTTACTATATATCAAAACCTTACAGTTACTCACTTGAACACAAAAATGTATGAGTTTAATCTTAACTTTTTCCAAGGAGTTATGTTGCTAATAACTTGCTTTAAAATTGTTCCACTTGCCAGGCGGTGGTGGCACCTGCCTTTTATCCCAGCACTGGGGAAGCAAAGGCAGGCGGAACTCTGTGAGTTCAAGGCCAGCCTGGTCTCCAAAGCAAGTTCCAGGAAAGGCGCAAAGCTACACAGAGAAACTCTGTCTTGAACCCCCCCCCCCCACAAAAAAAAGTTCCACTTAAAATGTGATTGTGGCATGAGCCATAAAGCATGTATTCTTGTCCAGAGACCTTCTCTCTGATTTAGACTTGCAGGGAGACTGTGTGTGTGAGCCCTGTGCTGCATAGAGCTGGCATTGCTTTAGCTTCCCAAACCTCTTACACTGTTCAGATTATTGGGTAGGTAGGTAATGGAGTTTCTTCTCAATTCAAGTTTAATTATCTTTTATTCTCCTTAAAGACAATATCAGTATAGGCCCTTTAAGGAGAAGAGAACTATGTTGTATAGTTTAATTTTTCTATAGGTATTATTAGGGCTTTGAAATTTAGAAATGGTGTATTTTCTTAAATTGTTGATTCCACTACCATTCTTTAAAATTTTAAGTGTATTTTATGCATATGAGTGTTTCATCTGCATGTATGTGCATGATGTGCATGTCTGGTGACCATAGAGGTCAGTAGAGGATGTCAGATGCCCTGGGGCTGGAGTTACAGGTGGTTGTAAGGTGCCATATGGGTGCTGGAGATTGAACCAGGGTCCTTTTCAAGAGCAACAAGTTCTCTTAACCACTGAGCCAACTCTCCAGCCTCCCAAACCTTTTTCTTTTTTTCTTTCTTTTTGTTCTTGTTTTTGTTTTTTCGAGACAGGGTTTCTCTGTGTAGTTTTGGTGCATGTCCTGGATCTCGCTCAGTAGACCAGGCTGGCCTGGAACTCAAAGAGATCCGCCTGGCTCTGCCTTCTAAGTGCTGGGATTAAAGGTGTGCACCAACACGCCCAGCTTCAAACCTTTTAAGGTCGAGTTTGGGTTGGTCCAAGATTTAGGATATTCCTACTTCAGCTTCTCAAATGCTGGGATTACAGGCTTTTTCACCACCAGGCACAACAAAATGTGCTGTTCTTTTAATACTAGATTTAAAAGAAAAATCTTGATATTGGACTCTAATAATTTTTAGTACTCTTATTACATCTCAGGGTATAGCAATAAGTAAGTGTGGATCTTACTTCAGCCTTTTTAATTAAGTTTATTCATTTATTTTACATCCCAGCTGCAGTCAAGCATTTATAAGTTTATTTCCTGAAGAAGACACACATGGATGTAATATATATGTGTGTATATATGCATATATTACCTTTAAGGTACTATGATTAAGGAACGATGGTGAGCATCACCATTACACTGTTCTTACACAGGCCTGCCTGCTGCTATGAGGATGGCTTACTAACTTTATTAGTATTTTAACAAATGAATTTGCTAATTTGTTGCATAATTTACTACCTATTTGTCTGTTCAGGTTACTGCAGTTTAAAAGACCAGTGAAGTTACGTTGTTATTGTGCTGTTTACTTTTAAAAACTTTAGGCTATATTTATTTCTGTTCTTTGAGTACCTGACTTTGCCTGTGTCAGAGTAACTGCCATACTCCAGCCTATCATGCTCAGAATTGAAATAATTTATAAAAAGCCATCCCTTAGCACTCAGTTGCTTCCTTCAGTTGGAGTAGTTCTCAGTAGGAAATAAGGTAGTGAGACGAACTGCTGAAGAAGATCAGAATTGAGGAGTTTTTAGATCCATTTTGTGCCCCCGAAAACATTTGCTTCCATATTGCATTGAGAATAGGTAAGTTTATTGGGAAGTTGTATAAAGCATTCATCTTGCTAAGTTAATTTCTAGCTCTAAAGTTATAAGACCAGACTGTAATTCTCTACAACATTGGTTATTTATGTAACATTGTTGAGCCCATGAGTACTATGGATCTTAGAGAAGTCTGGTGGGGTGGGGGATTGTGGGTGGTTATGAACAAGATTCTTAGAGATTTTACTTGTTTCCTACCCCACCTTCCTAACATCTCCTGTGTTTTCATTATGTTAGTTTAGATTAGTGTGGGATGTTAGGAGTGGCTCGGTTTCTTTCCTTCTTTCTCCTAGCCAAGGAAGTGTCGCCTGGGGATGCTGGAGGAGAGGCTAGTTCCGATGGGATCAAAGGCACGAAAAGCAAAGAACCCTATTGGCTGCCTTGCTGACAGGTGTAAATCAGGAGTACCCATCAATATGGTTTGGTGGAACAGAGTCACAGAAAACAATTTACAGGTAAAAATAATTTTTATTAGAAATTTTTTCAAAGTGATTCTTGATTTCTTTCTGTATCTGTGGGTTGATGGATATGAAAAGATTGTATGGCCTAGCTGATACACTTTTAAATCATTAAAATTTTTCTAAAACCAAAGCAAGGTTAGTAGTCTGTTAACTAGCTATTACAGATGGTGTTTGTTTCTTTTAGACAGGGTCTTTCTAGTGGCCCTGTCTGTCCTGGAACTCTCAGTGTAGACCAGGCTGGTCTCTGCTTCTAGAGTGCTGGGACTAAAGGTGTGCACCACCACATCTGCCTCACAGATGATTTTTGTTTGACTTTTTTACTTTTCCTGCTTGAGAAGGTTTACGATGCCCTCCCCCCTTCATTTTTGCGTTGGTGTGTGTGCTGCATGTGTGTTCATGGCTGTGCATATGTGTGCCTTGAGGCACATGTGTAGGTCAGAAGACAACCCATGGAGCTCACCATATGGGCCCGCAGGAATCAAATCAGTTCATTAGACTCAGCTGGAAGTACCTTTATCTACTGAACCATCCTGTCAGCCTTATTCCCCGCCCTCCCCAACAGGGTTTCTCTGTGTAGCCCTGGCTATCATAGAACTAGCTCTGTAAAACCAGGCTGGCCTCGAACTCACAGATATCCTCCCGTTTCTGCCTCTTGAGTGCTAGGATTAAAAGTGTGTGCCACTATTACCCAGCTATATTTCTCTATTTTTATATTAACTTTTTCCTTTTCAATATTGTTAATATTTGAAGGTATTATTTTCTTTTTCTTGGAACTAAGTATTCAAATCCAGGTCCTCACACATGCAGTATCTATGCTTAATTGTTGAGCTACATAATATGCTCAGCCCTAGTTAAATTGTTTTAAGTAAGTTGTATTACTAAGGATGCTAGTCTGAAAAGTTATATTGTAGATATTTGCTGTAGATGTTTATATTCACGTTGAATTTGAAACATAGGAATCTTTGTATGTTTTCTTTCTGTACTTCCTTGTTTTTCGTTTTTGAGATGGTCTTAACTTGGTAGCCCAAGCTGGCCTTGAATTTACTCTAAGTCATGATTCTTCTGCCTCCACCTTCCTTTTGTACATTTGTTTTTATTGGAAATAAAAATTACATGTAAAGATTTTCAAGAAACCAACTTCAGTAGTATGTTATTATATAGTTCTTATAATTTATATAACAATATATTGAATAATGAAGAGGAAATTTTTTAAAGTCAAGAACCAGCTTCTGTGTAAGATTTAAACAAACTGACAAAAATAATTTACATTCCGTTTTAATGTATTATATTTTCATTCTTAAAAGTTGGGAGTTATATGATATGGATAGTGCTATTAATTGTAACTTCAGTTTAGTTATAGATTTGTTTTTCCTTCCAAATTTTGGATGGATTAGTATTTAAAATATATTTTTAGCTCCAAATCTCACATGCTGTACGTAAAAAGATATTACAAAGTCAATAACTTGATTTAATTATTGTCTTCAAAACTTGGTGCTACAATTCTTTTTGTTTGTTTGTTTATTTTTTTTTTTGGTTTTTCAAGACAGAATTTCTCTGTGTTGTTTTTTGGTGCCTGTCCTGGATCTTGCTCTGTAGACCCGGCTGGCCTTGAACTCACAGAGATCCTTGTGGCTCCGCCCTGTGAGTACTAGGATTAAAGTCTCTTTCTGAGACTTTAAACATCTCTTTTCATTGATTTCTTGATCTTGATTTAACACCTTGGGTTTTTTTTTCTCCACTTCTAAAGCCAAATGAAAACAAATTTAAAAATTAACATCTCTGTTTTGAGGCTTTGTTTTTAGTTTAATTAATTTTAATTTATTCTTTGATAGTTTCATGCATGCATATAGTGAATTTTAAGTCATTTTTACTCCTGTCACTTTGTCTCATTTCCTCTCTCCCATTATAGCCCTTCTTCCCAATAAGTCTCCTCCCTGTTTCTGTGTCTTTTTCTGTTGTAAGTCATTGAATTTAATTGGGATTGCTTGCATAAACACGGTGGGAGGTCATTTACTGATGTATCCCTACTTCTCAGTGGCTATATCACTGAAGAAAATGACACACACACACCCCCAGCAACCATTAATTGTCAGTTGTTCCTTAGGAGTGAGTGGGGACTTGTGAGCCCTTTGCTTATCCTTGATGAAATGTTAACCGCTCTGTTCTCGTGTGAGTTCATGAGTGCAGCGGCCATGTTTTGTCCAGAGAGTTTTTAATTTTGTTATTTTTTTGCAGTACATCGCTTTATCTTCTGGGTCTAAATTCACTGTATCTATATGTATGTGTGTATATGTATGTATGCATGTATATGTATATGAATGTTTTGTTGCATAGTACATGTATATCTGGTACCTTTGGAGCTGCATCCCTTGGAGATGGAGATGCTCTTAAGCCCTCATATGGGTGCCGGGAATCAAACCTGTCTTAAGAGCAACAAATGGCCGGGTGGTGGTGGTGCACACCTTTAATCCCAGCACTCAGGAGCCAGAACCAAGCGGATCTCTGTGAGTTTGAGGCCAGCTTGGGCTACAGAGCGAGAGCCAGGACAGAAACCAAAACAACACAGAGAAACCCTGTCTCGAAAAAACAAAAAGAAAAAAAGTAACAAGTGTTTTTTAACTCATGAGCCGTTTTTCTAATCCCTTCATTTTAAAAAATGTTAAAAGTATGTTTTGCCTGCGTGTGTGTGTGTGTGTGTGTGTGTGTGTGTGTGTGTGTGTGTTCGTATTCTGTGTGTTTACAGTGCCCATAGAGGCCAGAAGGGGGCATTGGAGATCCTGAAACTGGGTTACAGGTGGTTGAGAGCCATTATGTGGGTACTGGGAATGGGAGAGCAGCCAGTACTCTTAACCCCTGAGCCATCTCTCCCGTCTAAGTGAAGGATATTATAAATACAAATTTATGGTGTTCTTGGTAATAACTTACACTTTTTATTTGAGATGGGTCGTGAGTAGTCAGTTGTTTTCTGTTGTGATCATTTTAAATTTATGGTGATTTAATCTCATTGTTAATAAGAGATGTAGCCAAAATCAGAAGGGAAGACATAGGAAACTAGTCCTATTTAGAAAGAAACTGGCCTTTCCAGATTCTACACGACAATATCCCAATCAGTAGATTTTGACCCATGCTTTTTCAGTAGAGTGTTTTGTGCCACTCTTCTAAATTAAGTGTATTGTATTCTTCTGCTGGTCTGGACCTTCTCCACTTAGAAGATTTCCATCAGAGAGCTTTGTCGCTGGCTCCATTTTCTAGTTAGTCTCTTTATCCTGTGCATGCTGCTGCTTTCATCATTTCCAGCCCTACCCTTAGAAGCTTTGCTTAGATTTTTCTCATCTTTATTTAAAGCCTCTGGTCCTGAGTCTTTCAAGACTACTTTCTACTGTGTCTCATTACTTTACATCCATGGGATCATCAGCTTCCTCATCACCTCTGTTAAGTGCCATCTGCTTCATCATCATCATCGACCAGTTGAGGGTGACATCCAAACACCTCTAACTGAGGACCATGAAACTTTTACCAGCTTTGACATCAACTTTGCCTTTTCTCCCTATATTCATGTTTATCAGGTTCACGTCTATATGAGAAAAGGCTCTAAGCAGTGGTTCTCACCGGGGGGGGGGGGGGGGGGTGTCACCTAAGACCATCGGAAAAACAGATCTTTATGTGATGACTCATAACAGTACCAAAGTTAAGGTTATGACGTAGCAATGAAAATAATTTTATGGTTGGGGGTCACCACAACTTGAGGAAATGTATTAAAGGGTTGCAGCACCAGGAAGGTTGAGAACCCTGGCTCTAGAGTAACTGGTGCATTTCAAGCTAGGACAGAATACTGTCTTTCCAACAAATAATGCAGGAGATACAGGATACACAATATGCTATCATACTTCAAACCAGCCAATAGCCTCAAGGCTACAAGTTCCATTTTTGTGATTTTTTTTTCCCCTTCCTTTTCTGCCTCACTGTGTTTCTTATTAACTGTACTTAAGTGTTCTCGAGTTCTTAATACATCAATGTAAAGCTTTCTTCTACATTTTTGTGGGAGGCGAGCTTCTACCTTTTAAAAGGGTTCCTATAAGGAGGAGAGAGGGATAAACGATTAGATAGAAAGATAGCAAAGAGGAGAAAGACAGAAACAGGTTAGCTTTGGGGGGACCTGGGTCAAAACCCAATGGCCCCTTCTGCCTCTTCAAAAGGGCTTTTTATAACAATGCCAAGGGATGAGGCAAAAGACCCTCCCCCTTGCCAGAGTAAAACACACAGTACAGCCAAGTGTAGACCCTTCCAAACACCTGGTAACCATGCCCATGGTGAAAATCATCCTCTTATGCAGCTCTGCTGGGTAAAGCAAGGTCAGATTCTTGGACCCTGAGTAAGTTCTTAATAGGAAGCCTCTGTGGGTTTCCACACATTTCCCTCTCTAAGTTCTTATGTGAGAACTTCAATTTGCCACCTTGAATAGCTGCCATTGCTTGAAGGCCACCTGGGTCCTAGGCTTGGATGAGCACCTTTCCTTGTTTTTGAGCAGTAACGACAGGTTTGGACAACTCATGGAAGTCCTGTGATTCTCATCATTTTCAGTTTCTCAGCTTTTCTTTTTGCTATCTGACCTGGATTGTGTTGATCAAACTTAAGTTACCTTGTTAATACTTTTTGGAGGAAGGGGAAAAGGTCTCTCTATTATGTAGCACTGCCTTGGAACTGGCTATGTAGACCAGACTGGCCTCTGCCTCCCAAGTGCTGGGATTAAAAGTGTGTTCCACCATGCCTGGCTCCCTCTTAATTCTTTAAACCAAAAGTCTTGGCTTCTGTAATCTTCTTTTTCTGCTCACCCTTTTGCTGTCCCCACCCTGAACCTGTTTCAGGTTGAGCATTGAAGAAATGGGTGCATAGCACAGGTAGGGGATTAAAGGTGTACATGACTGTACCTCCAAAACTAAATATGTTTGCCTTCTAGTAGCAAGCACATTGTACCACTTCTTAGGGATGAGAACTACCTCAGTTCACCTGCCCGTTAACTGAAGGGTGAAAAATCGGACAGTATACCTTGCTGTTGTATTAAGTATAGCAGTCCTGTTTTCCCCATTGGAATATGGAAAGCTGTTTCAGAAAAGCCCAGCTTTAATTTAATCATGATCTTCTAAACCCTGAGATGTTCTTACCACACTGTCTGCATTTATCCCTGTTTTTGTTTTTTGTTTTTGTTTTTTCAAGACAGGGTTTCTCTGTGTAGCTTTGACCTTTCCTGGATCTTGCTCTGTAGACCAGGCTGGCCTCGAACTCACAAAGATCCACCTGCTTCTGCCTCCCGAGTGCTGGGATTAAAGGTGTGGGCCACCACCGCCTAGCTATTCCTATTTTTTTTGACAGTCTGCATTGCATGCAGCACCCCTCCCGTTTTTCTTTTTCATGACTTCTGACCTAGTTTATACCGTTCATATAAGTGTCTGAACATTTTGTTGGGTGTTTTTAAGATCTGGACTGCCTTCCCTTCCTGGGCCGTCTCTCCCATCTGTTGACATACAATATATTTTACTTGATGGGCTCTTGGTTTTCTTGGGAGGAGGTGGTTCATAGAACACACACTCTAAAGCTTATTACTGGCTCTTTATCTCTGTTACCCTGTATCATTGTTGATGGAGCCGCCTTCTCTCTGAGCACCTTCCAAGCATCTGGAAGAAAAAGTCTGCTTTTGAAATCCCACCCCCTTAAATCTGCTTGTCTTTTGATGCTGGATTGTGAACTATTTGAAACTGTATTTTCACTATTTTTTTTTTAATTTCTAGAATATTTTGGTCATTTGTATATATCACATTGATTGTGTTTTTTTTGTTGAGTAGTATGTAATTTTGGTGTAATTCTAAAACCATATGTATACATAGGTGTGTGTGTGTGTGTGTGTGTGTGTGTGTGTGTGTGTGTGTGTCATATATACATACCTACTTGCCCATGTGTGAGTATACATGCCAGTGTGTGTGCTCATGGAGGTCAGAAGTTGATGCCAATCTCTTTCTCCATCCCTGTCTGCTTTATTTTAATTTTTTAAAAGACTTATTTTGTGTGTTGGGGTGTTTGCTTGCGTGTATGGATGTGTGCTATCTGTGTGCTTGGTGTCGTGGAAGCCAGAAGAGGGTATCAGATCCCCTGAGATTGGACTTTCAGATGTATTAAACTGCCATGTGGATGCTGGGAACTGAACCTAGGTTCTCTGCAAGAGGAACCAGTGTACTTAACCACTGTGCCATTTTTCCAGCCCTCCTGCGCTTTATTTTATGTTTTGAGACAGTGTCTTCATGAATGTAACTCACCAGTTGGCTAGACAAACTGGTCAGGGAGTCCCTGGGAGCCCCTGGGATCCTGCTGTCTCTACCTCTGAGCCCTGTCATCGTAAGTGTGTGCTACCATAAATGAGTGCTGAGGATCTGAACTCAGGTCCTCATACTGGTATGGCAAGTACTTCATCTGTGTTCCTAGCTCCTGACTTTTTATTTAATAAAATAAATCATGGGCTTTGTGAGGAGGCTTATTATTCTTAGTATCAACCTGTTTCAGATGTACAAGGGTGATTTCTTCTGGAGTTTTAGAAATCTTCCTTTTTAAAACAAAAC
Source organism: Onychomys torridus (assembly GCF_903995425.1). Lineage (NCBI taxonomy): Eukaryota > Metazoa > Chordata > Mammalia > Rodentia > Cricetidae > Onychomys > Onychomys torridus. The sequence continues at coordinate 4,076,399 of NC_050464.1, read as the reverse complement.
CTCAAAGATTATTAATGTTCTGATGTACCTGATATTCAGTCTTATGAGACTGTTAGTCTTAACTACTTTTCAACTCCTGTGTTTAATGACAAAACATCTCTGTGTTACAGTATTTTTCTAGTGATCTCAGCCTAACACCAATCCTAAAAGTTGATGGGGCTGTCTTGTCAGCAGCACCTAGTAGCACTCTAGTTCACCTTCATGCAGATTGACTTTGATGTCTGAGTCTACATTCTTCTACCTGACTAAGGATTTGTTGAAATACTTTATCATCTGCCCTAGAATTGTGAGCATGTAGTAAATAGTCTATATTTGTTCGTTCTTTCATTTCTCACCTCTCTTAAAATTGGTCCATAGTATCACAGTGTTTAGACTAGGGCAGTCACCCTGCTTTGTTACCTTAGAGTTTTGCCGTCTTAATGCTCACTTGAATATTTTCAAATGTTGGTTTTAAAGTTCCTTTTACAAACCTTTTAAAAAACCTTTGTTTGGAAAGGTTGCCTTAACGTGTTTCATCTTGTAAGAATTTGGTGTCTGCTTGAATGACAGAATCGAGGAGATGCAAGGTTCTACACAATTCTTGTGGTATGCAAGGTTCTACACAATTCTTGTGGTATTAGAGATTAAAATTTGCCTACAAGCTCTGATATATTATAATCATGTTCATTTTACCTCACAAGTTCTAAAGTAGAGTTATGACCTGTCAGTTACAAGCGTTCCTGTGGTTGTAACTCTCTGGTAAGATGAGGAAAGAGCACGGAAGTGTTGGGTGTGTGGGAGTGAGGACCCACCTGTCAGTGTCTCCAGGACGTCACTTTGCCCTCCTGAGATGGAGTAAGAAGAAGGCTCCTAGTAAAGTCTCATGGGTCGCAAAGCCTTGTGTGAATTCTAGCTTTCCCTAACTGCTGGTGCTTTTTGAAGAACTCAGAGAAATTCTGGAAACCCAGTAGATATACTTATGTCTTCACTACTCCCTAAGTTCAGTGCTGCTTCAGGTCGCTTTGAGTCTGGGGCCCAGGGATGGAGAATTTGGGATTTGGTGAATAGATTGGAATTAATAAGCATAAGGTATTGCTTCTGTTAGAATGTGGGTTCCTTGGGTCTGGAGGATTGGAGAAGTGCAGTCTAAGTACGGCGTCCCTACGGTGGGTGCAGTGCTGTGTGCTTCCCTTCCCTCAGCCCGCCATCCTCCCGTTGTCTCCCTAGCCTGACCTCTGCTCAGCCTGCTCCACACGTTAGGATGGCCTGTGTGTCTGTGACGCTGGTTTCCAGACCCTGTGCTGTTATGTGTGCCCTAGAATCTGTTTTTATTCCTGTTGGCAAATCTTTCATTTGACTTTCCAATAAAGATTTGACCTCTTCCTGTATAAAGATTTTTTTCCTTCTGCCTTATAAATAAGCCATGTTTATTGAGTCTTCTATAACTTAGTACCCAAAGAATACTACATAAAGGGGTTTGTATGTGTAGGCACTTGTACAGCAGATTTGGGGGACTAGTTCCTACTTGATTGAACTACTTTCCTGTCTTTCATTCATCCCATAGCCCAAGTTTTCATCTTTACCGCTCACTTGAAAATAATTTTGATCAGGCTGCCTACTGGTAAAAATCAATGGCCTTTGTAGTAGTGACTTTTCTGTTACTGTGATAAAATACCATGACCAAAAGCAGCATAGCAAAGAAATGATTTATTTTGGCTTATGGTTCTAGAGGGGTAGAGTTCATTAATGGTGAGGAGGGCATGGTAGCTGGCAGGCACATCACATTTCATCCACACACATGGGAGACAGAGAGAGGACAGGAAGTGTGGTGAGGCTATAACACTCCAGCCTGTCCTCTGTGACAGATCTCCGTCATCAAAAGCTCCACTTTCTAAAGGTTCTGTATGTAACTCCCATCCCTAAAGAGCACGACCAGCTGCAACTAAGCGTCCAAGTACATGAGCCTGTAGCACAGTGGTTTTTAACTGAAGGGTTGCTCAAGATCATCAGAAAACAGATACTTCTTACAGTTCATTACAGTGGAAAAATTACAGTTATGAAGGAGCAGTGAAAATAATTTTAGGGTTGGGTGGGTCACCACAGTGTGAGAGACTGTATTAAAGGGTTACAGCAACAGGAAGGTTGAGAACCACTGCTGTATTGGAACATTTCTTATTCAGACCACTGTATGATTCTTCATATTCCCTGTAGGCATGGTCATACCATGATTCAGGTGGGTTTAGTATAATTTTAGATGTTTCATAGCTTTTAACACTTTCAACACTGTTCAAAAGCCCACAGTCTCTTCTGCTGTGGTGATCTCACTGTTTATAAAACCAGAAAACAAATAATATACTTCCAACATACAGTGACATAGAATGTGCACTCCCATTTTAAAAGGAAGGAGTCGGGACACAGCAAGGAAAAACTGGACCAACCTAAGACTGAACCCCCAGTAGGGCAAACACTAAATCCTGAAGCTCCATGTCTGGATTCTGGGGCTTCGGTTACACAGGGCTTACTTAGGTGGCTTTATTCCTCTGGCTTTGCTGTCTTGAACATGCATTTCTCTTTGGGGCTGGTTCTACTCTGTATGCAGCTCTGAGGAAGAAAGGAGACAGTGGCGGAATTGGGAGGGTTTGGAGGCCAGGGCCAAGGGCAAGGACAGGGGTCTTCAGATACAGAGTTAATGGAGAGCAGACAAAAGGAAGGAGAACGGTCACCAGTGCCCATGGCAGGAGAGGCTGAGGCTGCCATAGTCACTGCTGACTACAGGGCCGTAGAGTGATAAGGAAGAACAGTGAGTCGACCAAAGAAGAAGAAAATGGCGTGCTATAATGGCAGCCTCGCTTGTATAGCACTTGACTTGGCTGCACCATTAGGTTTTCCTTCCTGCCCCACTTCTTGCTTTTGCTTCCTCAGAACCTTTTGCTGATCTCTCACACCTTCATTGCTTGAGCTGCTCTTTCCTCTGGTCACTGTATAGGGGGCTAGGCATGATGACCTCTGCTTGGAATCCCACACTTGGCATTGAGCAGAGGGGCTAGGAGTCTAAGACCAATCTTGACTATGTCACAAATTTGAGGCCAGCCTAGGCTATTTGAGACCCTGTCTCACAAACAAACAAACAAACAAAATGGAGGAGGGTGGGGATGCTAGTCTAAACTTAGTATATTCTGCTTGTATCATTTTTCTACTTTGCTTTGTCAAGAGGTAAATTTCCTGGTTGGTCAAAGGGCATGCTACTTCTCATTTGGATACATATTCTCATACTGTTTTTTAAGTGGGGCACACCTATGGAGGGATGCTAGAAATGATTACCGTATCACCAGTTTCTACCTGGGGAATTTGGGTGCTTAAGTCTTATCCTGTTTACAGAGAATTCCTATGCACTGAGCTGATGATACTTTTCATCTTGCTGTATCATAACATAACGTTTATATTTACTGATACTCATTTGCATGATCCAGCATACATAGGATAGTTTACCTTAAGAAGGTTCAAAAAGAGCACTAGCAGGAACCTTTGGGAATACTGGAGCCTTCACCCACTGTCCATCAGCTTCATCTGATGTGGATAGTCCTGTCTCTGTTGGGTTGCTTGAGTCAGAGGGCTGTGTTCGCTTCCGAAACTGGAGCAAGCTGTATCGCACAGTACCAATGGTATTTAGATACCGCATTTAACTTAAGTGGTAAGATATGGCTTGAATAATCCAGAAGTTTAGTATATTCTGGTAATCTTAAATTAACCATATTTGGATATGCATTAAACAAGGAGAAAGAACAAACCATTAACAACAAATCTTGTAGAGATGTAGACTTTGAAGGCTTTGGTTAGCCTTTGATTTTGCTTTTCCATTACTGTGTTCCTTTTTTTGTGTTTTACTTCCAAACACCAAAGAATATGAAATAGTGCTGAACAGATCCTTATGTTCATGGCCTCATCTTTTTATGCCTTTTAAGACTATTTTAGCAAGGCAAAGTGCCCAAGTCTCCACCTTGCCCCCCAACATGTAACCACAAGTAATATTTTTCAGGGCTTACTCAGAACAGAAGATGATCCTGTTTTCATCAGGCAACGTAGGGAAACTAATGGGAAGGCATTTGCCACATTACAGGGGCCAAATTGGCCTTAGAATGAATGCTTTCCCAGATCCACTAAGCATTCTTACAGCAAGACTTGGAAGGATTTATCTAACTTCATTTTAAGCAGTTTAAGCACAATAGGAAACATATTAAAAGTATGTCTAAGAATATAGCAAACCCTCATAGGCTCATATACTTGAATACTTGGCCCCGGTTTGTGGAACTGTTTGGGAAGGATTAGGAGATGTGGCCTTGTTCTAGGAGGTGTATCAGTGGGGCAGGCTTTGATGTTTCAAAAGCTCATGCCATTCTGAGGTACCTCTCTCTGCCTGTGGTTGTGTCTTATGTGAGCTTTCTGATACTGTTCCAGACTAATGCCTCATTGACTGCTGACATACTCCCCCTGCCATGATGGCCTTGAATTCCAAATCTCTGAAACCATAAGCTCTAAATAAAATTTCTAATATTAATATCTATATATGCATACAAATATGTGTATGTATTAGTACACACACATATATATCACTAAAGATTAAAAAATAAGAGACCAATTATCATTCTGTTCACAAAATAAGCGAAGAAGGTAAGACTCATACTGAGAAGATATAATTAAAATTCCCAGAAATGATGTAGAAGTAGTTAAAACAAAACACCAAAACAGTTATTAAATCCCATCCCATATATTCGAAAAGCTAGAGGGAAGATAAAACATAGAAGATGAGTTAAGCTTTATAAATAAATGAAGGTTTTAGAATTTAAAGCTAGTGTCTGAAATAAAAGACTGGATAGGAATGCTGGGAGAATAGAGTTTGTAGAAGAGTGATCACACACACACACTCACACTCACACTCACTCACTCACGCGCGCGCGTGCATCACCAGCTGTTCTAGTATACTTCTGACTTGTTCTTGAAGAGAGACAGAGTTGTTTTGAGAAAAACTTGTTTTTTTTTTTTAAAGAAAAAAATTGGGGTTGGGGATTTAGCTCATTGGTAGAGTGCTTGCCTAGCAAGTGCAAGGCCCTGGGTTCGAACCTCAGCTCAAAAAAAAATGTTTTCAGAATTAATGGACAAGCATTTTCTGAAGCTAATAAAAAAATTAAGGGCCGGGAGGTGGTGGCGCATGCCTGTAATCCCAGCACTCGGGAGGCAGAGGCAGGCGGATCTTTGTGAGTAAGAGGCCAGCCTGGGCTACTGAGTGAGTTCCAGGAAAGGCACAAAGCTACACAGAGAAACCCTGTCTCGGGGGAAAAAAGAAGTTTAAGGCCATAGATAAAATCAGCCTAGAACCACAACCAAATAAGGGACACAAAGCCTCCCCAGACAAACCATGCTGGGGAGAAGAACAGGTTTTGGTTTCAGGTAGCGTGTTCAGTACTAGAAAGAATACAGACTGTCAGATAGTGCAGCAGTGTTTTCGTTTGTTTTGAGAAAGAATCTCTCTGTTATATATAGTCCTTGCTGTATTGGAACTCACAGAGATATACCTGCCTCTGCCTCCTGAGAGCTGGGATTAAATGTGTGTGCAACCCACCTACCCCAGACAGTGTAGCAGTATCTTTAATATAGAAGAAGTAAAATATATCTTTACAGGAAGGAAAAAACATACCATACCAAAGTTCTGCATTTGGGAAAATATGGAAATGTATTCATGGAAATGAATACATATACAAAAATTGATGAAACTCAAGTTAGTTTTGTAGTTAAGTTACAAATAATCACACTCGGTCTAATTCTCTGGTTTTAGAGACATGCTTTGGTCATGTAAGATGTTGCCTGTGGTGAAAGGCAATCAGTCTCTCTTGTGACTCATTATTTCAAATTTAAAAATTCCCAAGAAGCAAAACAGCTAGTGGTGCTTGTTGTGGATGATTGATTGATAAATAAAACACCTATTGGCCAGTAGCCAGGCAGGAAGTATAGGCAGAACTAGTAGAGAGGAGAATTGAGAGAACAGGAGGGCAGAGAGGAGGAGATGCCAGCCTGCCATCCAGGGAGTATCATGTAAAGGCAGCAGGTAAAGCCACGGAATATGTGGTGACATATAGATTAACAAAAATGGGCTGAGTATAAGAATAAGAGCTGGACAATGGCCTGAGCTAATGGCCGAACAGTTTAAATAATATAAGCGTTGGTATGTTTATTTTATAAATGGGACTGCCGGGATTCCTTCAGACACCCAGCAGCTGGAAGAGCTAAGACCCAGCATAGATCCAGGTAGTAGGATTGTGAGAAGGTGGCCTACCTGGGCGTATAGCCAGACTTATTCCCCTCCCTGAAAGAAAAACAAAGTACATCACCACTAGATAGATATATTTTAATAAATACTAAAGTTAGTATTTCAGAATATAAGTAAATCCCCTTAGAATCCCTGCTATGTGGGATCTATATAGTTATACCAGATGCAAAAATAGTAAATTATAAGAAGATTGCTCATAATTTTTTTTGAAGGAGAATTGATTGTTAAAATCAAAGTAATGATAAAGTTTGTAGGGGTTAGAAATGTAAAAAATACAACAATAGTAGAAGTCTGGGGGGAGAAATGGAAAAGGAATGTGACTTTCCTTTCATTGTTTCTGAGCTATTAGTGGAGCTGGATGATAGTGTTAGGGGCTGAATTATGTCCCTCTATCCTCCATTCACATGTGTTGACACCTGACTCCTCATGTGACTGTGTGGAAATGAGGCCTTCACAGGGTGCACTCAGGCTAAATGAGATCAAGTACTTGTCCTTTTCAAAAACCAGGACAGATCAGTTTCAGGTCATTATACAAATCTCAATAAAGGTAAAAGAACTCAAATCACATAAAATATGATTTACCATAGTAGAATTGGATATCAGTGACACTATTTTTAGAATCCTGATACATTTGGAAAATCACTGGTAAGCTTTTAATTACTTAGGAGTCAAAAGAAGAAATAGAGAAGTGTTTTGAACTGAATAGCTACATATCAAAAGTTACAGGATGCCACTAAGTGTTGGTAACAATAGGGGCACTTACTGAAACAAATGTCTGTTAGGAAAGATAGGATTCCTAAGTATGATCAGTTGATGTAATTAGTTAAAACCAGTACCATCATTTTAGTAGATGGAGAGCATTTGAATCAACCAGCATTTATTTTTGACTTAAAACAAAACAAAACAAGAACAACAACCACAACAAAGGCTCTGCACACAAAAAATACAAGGGGACTGTCCCTAAGCTAGTGAAGCATGTTTATGAAAAACTACAACCATATAATAAAAAGTAAAATGAAAACAATGATTAGAAAGACTAGGTTATTGGCTTTCAGCAGTCTACTTCCTCATGTTAGTGTGTGTGCTAGTGTGCCGATGCAAGGAGGAGGAACACATGGCTTGCTGAGTTACTATTTGGTGCCCAAAGTATTCACAAAGTAATTCCTGGAAGCTGTGAGCTTTATCTTATTTGGAAAATGGATCTTTAAATATAAAATTTAAGCTAAGGATCTTGAGATGAGATTGTACTGGATTATGCAGGGGCCACAAATCTAGTTGTCTTTACAAGAGTGAGATAGATTACCTGAGAGAAGGCGGTAGGAGATGGGCAGAAATAGGAGTGTTAGCATTACAAGCCAAGGAAGCTGAAGAATGCTTGACTTGGCAGTCACTAGAACCTAGGAGACACCCGGCTGTCTTCTTTTCAGCTCCTTTGGACGTTATGCTAGTGGCCACCACCTTTATTTTGTATTCATGCTGGCAGAACTGTATGAGAATCAATTTCTGTTTTGGTGTTGGAGTATGGATTTTGTGATAATTTGTTAAAAGTAGGAAATGGATACACATAAGTTGAAATAAGAGTATCATTTACAGTAAATACAAAAGTTAAACCATTTTAGCATCATTTTGACAAAACGTATGAAGATCTATATATTTTAATTTTTTCTTTTTTATTTTATTGTATGTGTATGGGTGTTCCGCCTGAATGTTATGTCTGTGAACCACTTGTGTGCCTGGTGCATGTGGATGCCAGAAGAGGGCATCAGATCCTCTAGAACTGGAGTCAAAGATGGTTGAGCCACCATATTGACGCTGAATTTAAATCCTCTGCAAAAGTGGCCTTCTCTTAACTGCTAAGCATTTCTCCAGCCCCACACAGGTAGGCTTTGTGTATCTATACAGGGCAGATTGTATAAAAACATATCAGTCCACCACCAAATAGTATCAATAGAATCAGTAAGAAAAGGCTGGAATAATACTAGACTTTACTCAGTAATTTCTTTGTTTGATCAAATTCGGTTTGGAAAACATGTTTGTAGTTCTAACGGTTATATTTTTATGCTGTTTTGCTGCTTCAATTAATCCCCTAATTCATGAATAAAAAGTACTATATCTTAACACTTACCATATGTCTAAACCTTTTATAGTAGTTTATTCCCAAGATAGATGAAATTTTGAACAACAAAGACTTTTATATGCATGCTTAGCAGTACTCTGAATAGCCATACACAGGAAACAGTCTAAATGTCCAGTGGATAAAAAGGAGAAAGACGTGTTACTAAAAGAGAACCATGATGACTCATCGTGACGAATATATTCATTAAATTGACTGTATAGTTATTGTAAAGCCGGATATCTAGTTCAAGCGTTACTGAAGTTGAGTATGTACAGTTTATTATGTCAGTCACAGCTTTAAAAAAGCTGACATGAAAAGTCGCTGGATCACTCTGAGAGTAGAAAGATTAATGATAACAACATATGGAACCCTTAAACAACCAAGCTCATTATGAGGGTAAACCTTATAGTGTTGAGTTTATAGTGTTATCACAAAACTCGTAAACAGAGCCTGCCTGCATGATAACTCAGCAGGTAAAGATTTGATGCCAAGCCTGGCTGATTGAATGGTGTTCTATCCCTGGAACACATTAGACTTAGAGAACTGTCTCCCACAGTTCACCGTCTACCTCCACACATGGTGCTGTGACACATATCCACCCCTTTTCTCAACACAAAATAATTGTAAAAAATAAAATTAAAAAACACAAGAAGAAACTAACCAAAGCCTTGACTAGTATTTAGGAGTATTAGTAAAGGCTGACAAGAAAAGCCTATCAGGTAAAGGTCTTTGCTGCTGATCCTCACCATGTAAGTTTAGTCGGGGGTCTCACATGTAGAAAGAGAGAACTAGCTCCTCCAAGTTGTCCTCTGACCTCCACATATGTGCTGTGCACTCACAGAGACATAAATTCATAAATAAATTCATAAATAAAACAGGAGGAGAGATGACTCAGCAGGTGGCTGCTCTTGCACCCCCACATGGCAGCCCCCAACCATCTGTCACTCTAGTTCCAGGGAGCTGATGTCCTCTACTGGCCTCCACAGGTGCTGCATTCTTGCAGTGAACCTATAGGTATATAGGCAAACACTCCTAAGTAAAAGTAACATAGTTCAGAAAAAAGAATGTTAGTAATTTCTTATTCCCCATCACTGTGAGAAAGATATCTCCTAGAGATGTTTTGATTTCTGCCATTTTTGTAATAAAACATTCTGTTCTTTTTTTATTTAATATGAACCATTATCTTATTGGAAGTTCTAATGGTTATATTTTTATGCTGTTTTGCTACTTAAATTAATCCCCTAAATCATGGGCTCTTACTTTAGTCTTCCATTTTTAGTAGATACATATAGGTATTAGGAACTAAATTTTAACGTAAAAAAACATTATACAGAAGAATACTATAATATAAAAGGACGAGTTTATAGTAATTCCAAGTTTAAAACTTGGTAAGAAAATCCTTTGAGCAGAACAATATTGAGCAGTTGTAGATGAGTGATTAGCATTTGATTGGATTTGGTATCTGGGTTGGAATGTTACCTTTTTTAAGATGTAATGTTAATATGTCAACACATTGAAGAGAAGGCTTGAGACTCATTTTTTATATTTGTGTCCAGAGAATAAAGATGGCATCACACCCCAGTGTTAGAAGATGGTGTTGTGTTGAAGAACTTGCTGCACTAGGTGGCCTTTTGTACAGAAAGTAAAGAGTGAATTTAAGTATATGGGAACTTAATGCTAAAATATAAAAAATGAATATTTTACTTGATTGGAATAAATTCTGACTTTTAGAAGTGCCTTTGAAACTACTTAAGGTACACATATGAATTAGGATTCAAAATTATGAGTAGATATTAGTGCTACATATATTTTCTATAAATAAAAGCTATGGTACACGTCTTTAATCTTAGCACTTGGGAGGTAGAAGTAGGCGGGGATCTCTGTGAGTCTGAGGCCAGCCTGGTCTATAGAGTGCATTCCAGGGTAGCCAAGGCTATACAAAGAGAAAACAAACAAAACCAGAAACTTAAAATTAAAGAAATATATCCACAGCCGGGCGGTGGTGGCACACGCCTTTAATCCCAGCACTCGGGGGAGGCAGAGGCAGGCAGATCTTTGTGAGTTTGAGGCCAGCTGGACTACAGAGCGAGATCCCGGAAAGGCACAAGCTACACAGAGAAACCCTGTCTCTAACACCCCCCACCCCCCACCCCAAAATATATATACACACACACATATATTTATATATATCCAGAGAGTTTGAAGGGCTTAGTAACCCATTTTGCATTGTAACCTGTTTTGCATTGTACTTGATGGGTCAAGTACTTATTTGATCTTTGAATTTTTTCCTTGTCTAGAAAAGGCTCATTTACATAATAAAGCAAGAAAGCAAAATTTGGGCTTGTGGTATTTTTCTACTTTTTTTAAAAAAAGATTTATTTATTTATTATGTACACAGAAGAGGGTGCCAGAGCTCATTACAGATGGCTATGAGCCACCATGTGGGTGCCGGGAATTGAACTCAGGACCTCTGGAAGAGTAGTCGGTGTTCTTAACCTCTGAGCCATCTCTCCAGTCCTTTTTCTACTTCTTATCCATACTTTTTCCTAGAGAAACTTTGACTTGAGCTGGGTTTGTAGCTAAGTTGTAGAGAATGTGCCTGGTATCATCAGGGAACTGGGTCAGATATCCCCTAGCCGTGGGGCAGAGGAATAGTTTTCTTTTTTTACTTCCTTGTTTATTTAAGGAGTTATTTATTTTGTGTGTGAATGTTTTGCTTGCATATGCAGTATGTGGTGCTCATAGAGGCTAGAAGAGGGTATCAGATTCCCTATGATTAGAGTTCATGGATTGTTATGAGCTACCATATGGCTGCTGGGAATTGAACCCTGGTTTTTCTGGAAGAGCAGCCAGTGCTCTTAACCACTAACCCAGGTCTCCAGCCCAGTTTTATTTTCTGAACAGACATTTTATTTAATATGTAAAAGGTGTGTGCTTATTCTACTTTGTTAATAGCTGTTATACTTTAGTAATTTAATACCTACATTTTAAATGAAAAATACAAAATGTTAGAAATGCATCTTTTTAAAGAAAAGATATGTTGATTTTTTTTTTTTTTAAAATTTTGTGTGTCTGCATGAGATCATTTGCACTGTATATGTGAAAGTGCCCAAGAAGGTCAAAAGAGGACATCAGATCCCCAGGAGCAGGAGTTGTAGATGGTTATGAGTTGCCTTGTGAAGCATTTACCTAAATTGTTCTATTATCAATAAAAAACTCAGGAGTCAGATATTGGTGTAAAAACCTGTAGTACAAGAGAGTGGCGAAGGAAAGATCAGCTGATGCTTTTCACTATTCCTAGATCAAAAAAACCTTCAAACATTTCTAAGCCTCTTCCTACTCTTTCCTGTGCCTCTCTGCAATTCCTGGGTCCTTCAAAATCTCTATGACTAATTCCAGTCAGTTAGTTGACTTCGCCCCCTGATTTAAGGTTAACTTTATTAACAGTCTCAGAGTGTTACAGTGTGGTCAAATATTCCACAACAGCCTTGTAGGTGCTGAGAACTGAATCCAGCTCCTCTGCAAATAGCAGTAAACACTTTTGACCACTGAGCCATCTCTCCAGCCCTAAGTAGTAAATCTTTAAAAAGATTTGAAAACTCCATGATGAAGATACTCTCTCTCACCAACTCTCCGAGCCCCTCTCCAAGGCACCTACCTCCCAATGTCTTTTTTTAAAAATAATCCACTGAGTCCATTTTTTTTTTCCTCTCATGTACAAATGGGTGTCAGGCAGTTTCCTGTAGCACAGGGAACACAGTCCTAAAGCAAACGATTTTTTCCTCTTCTAGCACCCATCAGCTGTCCGTCGGTCCTTGGCTAGAGGTGGGAGCCCCTTCTCCCTCCAGGTTGGATTGTTGACATATTTGATAGATTGTGTATAGGCCACCACAGCTGCTGTGAGGTCCTGAGTAAATCTGAGTTGGTCCTATCATGTCCAGAAGACATTGTTTGACCACCAGCTTCTCCCCCTCTAGTTCTGGACCCTTAATGAGGAGGAGGAGGTGGTGTGTAACAGATGTCTTATTTATAACTGAGCACTTTACAGCCACTTACTCTGCATTTTGTCCAGTTCTGAGTTAACTACCACCCACTGCACAAAGAAGCTTCTCTGATGAGTGCTGAGAGCTTTACTAATCTGTGGCTAGGGATACTTACTCATAGAGGGCAGTTGATACTGTGGCAAAATAATAGGTTCACCTCTAGACACTATGAGTTCCATGGCCACAATTCTTGGTCACATTTACTATACCAAGCATGGATTTCCCACCTGTGGAGTGGGCCTTAGAGCCAATCAGAAAGCAACTATTCCATAACATTCATGCTACTGTTGTACTCATAGGCATATCTTGCCAGGCTAGTTGTTAATGTGATGTGTAGGATCCTCTGCTGGGTAAGAGTATTGATGACTTTTCTTCCCCAGCACTCTACATAGTACTATCAGGGAGGAATCTTCTAGATCACTCTTAGCTTGATTTCTCCATGGTCTGTGACCAAAGTGTGTGTGGTCTCCAGCAGTAGGGTCTTAACTGTCAAGTTCTGGTGTGCAGCCAAGGGCTTCTTTGGAACTCTTGAATACCTCTGAGCAACACTTTGAGGGGCAGTATTTTGTTTGTTTGGTTTTTCAAGACAGGGTTTCTCTGTGCAGCTTTGTGCCTGTCCTGGATCTTACTCTGTAGACCAGGCTGGCCTCGAACTCACAGAGATCCGCCTGCCTCTGCCTCCTGAGTGCTGGAATTAAAAGGATGCATCACCACTACCGGGCTCATTCCTGGATTCTTTTGAGCTTGTCATTTTTTCTGAGTTCAAGTGCTCACAGCTAAACAAACTCAAAAGCCACCTACTCAAGGGACAAGAAGAAAGACAAGGACTTTAGGGCCCTCTTTTCACCTTTAATTCCTGTTTAACAATGGATGGGTTTTTGGTGTCGGTTGTTGATTGCGGTTGCAGTTTAGTGTGTTAACATTAATATCTTCTGTTGTGATGAATTTGGGAGCCCTTTAATGTATGATTTGTTTGTTGTAAGCACAATGACCCTTCCTCTCCATGTTCTTTTCATAGGAATCCCTAAAAACAGGCTTTTCCTGTTTCTTGGGTGATGGCTTGGTTGGTGAAGTGCTTGCTGTTGCAAGCCTGACGGCCTGAGTTTGGAACCCCAGCTCCCACATACTGACTAGGGTAATGCTAGGCTCTTGTAACCCAGGGTGGGGAAGTGGACAGGAGGTTCCCGAGGCTGCTGGCCAGCCCATTTATCTTGAGTCGTTGAGGCCCAGGTTCAGTGACAAGACATTTCACAAATCAGGTGAGGCTGACAGTCAGACAGAAGATGCCACATGCATACAAACATATACAACTTCCTCTCCCAACATACTCAGAAAATGCAGGCTTTCAAAATAAAGTAAAAAAGGATTTCAGTTGGAGAAACCCAGCTTTGAAATCTGGTAGTCTATTCCGTTCAATATAATTAATTATAGCATAATATATGGGGTGAATTTTTTTTTAAGGAATATATTAAGTACATGATTTTTCCCTATCTGATTTTGTTGTCTTCCCAATAGACTTGTAATCTTGAAGATCCCATTTGTCCTCGGTGTTTCTGACTCTCACGTAAGATGTCAGGCAACTTTTGGTTTGGCCTTCCTTTTTTTAAGGAGGACTTAGGGTTGGCTGTTAGAGACGAGGCTGTCATGCTTGGTGTCTGTCAGCTGTCATCTGCCTCCTTGTGACTTGGAGGGCTCCAGCAGCAGCTCGCACTGCCTTGCAGAAGTTCAGGCCGTCTATTTCAAGAACATGCCACTACTTTTGTAAACTTTTGAGGGTTTTTGTTTGTTTTGTTTGTTTTTTCCAAGCAGGCATTCCTCTGTGCAACAGCCCTGGCTGTCCTGGAACTCACCCTGTAGGCCAAGCTGGCCTCGAACTTGCAGAGATCCACCTGCCTCTGCCTCTCAAGTATTGTGATCAAAAGTGTGTGCCATCACCACCTGGCTTGATTTAAAAAAAAGAAAAAGAAAAATTAGGTCAGGGATTTTTTTTTTTTTCAACCTGTGGGTTGCAACCCTTTTGGGAGGTTGAAGACCCTTTCACAGGTGTCACATAGTAGATACCCTGCATATCAGATACTTAGTCAATTTTATGGTTGGGGGTCACCATAAAGGGTCATAGCATAAGGGAGGTTGAGAACCACTGCTCTATATGAAAAGGGGATTTTCTTTTTCTCTTTCTGTTTTCTTTTTAGAAAATATATTTTGGGCTAGGCCTAGCTATCCTTTCAGAATTTTGTGTCTTAGATGCGGCATGGGAGGCGCTTCACTGTGTGCTTTCCCAATGTCACAGTAAGCCAAGTTTTGCTATTTGTTCTTACTCAGCACTGTGTGGTTGTCTTGTTAACTAATTACCCGTAATATTATTTTAAAGTTTGTAATTTGTTTAGCCTGCGGCTTATTTCTTTTCTAATCTAGTACTTGGTTGTTTAAAATGTCATTTATATCAAATAAGGAAGTTGTGTTAGGTTTTATAATAATTAGTTCATCTTTTTGTTTTCTACCGTCTGTGAGAATTCCAAGTGGACAGAAACAAGCTTTATGAATTTAATATACAGTAGAGTGTCATAATGCTTTAGTAATTCTTAAAGCCAAAAGTGACATCCGATTTGAATCTGTTGGAGTGCCCTGTGAAAAGATAACCCGTGTGATCTTAGGTGGGAGTTCTATAATGAGTCGTTGTGGTGGTGCACAGGGGCTTTCCATTTCCTCCTTCTTATCCCTTGCTTCTTACATTTGCCTTAAGTGTTCTTGACTTCTCTTATTTCAGTGCATAGCACCATATTGGGGGCATGTTTATCTTTACAATAAAGGAAGTAATTAATTTAGAAAGACAGGCAGTTTTGATCTTTATCCTGGGAAGAGGTTTAAAGATAGAAGTTTGAAAGTTGTTGTTCATTTTTGCAGTAGTCTCCACCTCCATTTCTCAAAAATGTGTAAGGATGATATAGAAATGATACATGCACATTTTACATTTTATGGAGGTTAAAATTCTTCACTTGAAAAAGTTTACCTTGGATTAGGTTTTCCACTTAGAAAGTTATTTTTAAAATATGGAAACTAAAAGGCTTAAATTCTTTTAGTAAAAGTGAGTAGAACACTGAAGAGTAATACCTAGTAGGGTCATATGTCTTTTGGGGGCCTAAAGTGTGTTAACTTCCTATATTTGATTTTCAAATAGACACCAAATCCTACTGCAAGCGAGTTTATACCTAAAGGAGGATCAACCTCCAGGCTGAGTAACGTGTCCCAGTCAAATATGTCTGCCTTCTCTCAAGTTTTCTCTCACCCATCCATGGGAAGTCCTGCTACTGCTGGATTAGCACCAGGTAAGTTGAGTAACTTTCCAGTGAGTTTCAGGTGTCACACCTGTAAGCATTGTGGGTTTTTTTGTTTTGATTTTGTGTTTTTAATTTATTAGAAGTGAAATTGTGTACTTGAATGATTGACTCTGCAACAAAGAGCATCTGTCTTAGCCCCTCAGCCTGGAGTCACTCAGGGCTGCAGTAACAAGCAGTTAGTCTTGCCTCCTCTCTGCTTTCCCCACTCTTGCCCACTCCCTCACCACCTCTGTCCTCCCATTGGTTCCTTCCCGTGGCTTCTCCTGTGGGTCTTCTCAGTCAGTTAGTAAACATGTCAGAACTGGGAGTGTAAAAGTGCATATGATCAATGTACCTTTAGGCGTTTTCTGCCATGAGGCGGGTTCGCTTTTTTTTTTTTTTTTTTTTTTTTTTAAACAAAAGCATAGTCTATGGATCAGTTGCTGTTCTTCTAGAGCATGTCCATGCTTCTGCATAGCTTCATAAATTGCTGTTATGTACTGATAAAAAATCAACAGTAATGAGCTCCATATGCCAATCACAAAACATGTTTGCTTAGTTAATGCCTTGTATCAGCAGTAAATTTTGTGTGCTCATAGTTGATAAGACTACTTAAGGGTTGCCGTTTTAAGGAATCCAGGATTCACATATTCTACAGGAGCAGTACTCGGCCCCCTGCAAAGGCCTTTTTAAATGAGGTGAGACTGTTACAGGGAATTCACATTTTAAAGCATTGAACTTAGAAACATCCATAACCACCTTGTGGTTTTGAAGCTTTCTAGTAACTGCTAACTTAGTTAACCTCTTAGTTAAGCTTTTTTAGAGGTTCCATATCTGAGTAGGGTCCAAGCCACAGCCCCACACAAAATCTCACACTTACTTAAAGCATTATGATTTTTCCATTTTGTACCCGATAAGCAGTTCTCAAAGCATGAACTTTGTAGATGACATCTTGTTGCAGTGTCAAAGGTTGGACCAGTACCTCTAGGATGAATTAATTTTAGCTTAATTAATTTAACTGAGAAATTGCTTATTGTCCTGCATAACTAACGTTAGAATGGTCACTCTTCTTTCTATTAATGACAAAATAAGCATCCTCTGGCACTACTGGAAGTAGTTCTGTAACCTACCAAATAAAGGCTTGAACTTAACAGCCACTCATTCCGAAGTCAGTGTTTGTTGAGAGGACAGTTGTGTAAGCTCACTTGCAGAAGTCCTGGGGTGATGGATGGTGCACTTACTAGCACTCCCCTCTCCTTCCACTGGGCTAACGACTTCGTCCTTGAAATGAGAAAAGAAAAACGGACTTGTGCTTTTCTTTCAGAACGTTGTTTTTAAAACCCTTCATTGCCTTCCATTATTTTTCCCCATACATTTTCAAGGCTTGGGAAAGTGTCTTGGGTTATGGGCCAGCATCTGTAGTCTTATTTGTTGTGCACACGTTGAACCTGTGAACATAAGCCACAGTTCTAAGTGTCCTGAGTTGTGCTTGCGAACTGAAGGAATGAGAATTAGCGTGGGCTTCAATGTCTTTCAGAACCCTACAATTATATTCATGTTTTTATTTGTAAACAGGTGTTTTCCTCTAGACACATAGGTTATTAACAGTTCCATAGCCTTTCAGAAGTTACTAGTTTACCTGTTTCTCAGAAGTGACTGCTCAAGCACAATATAGTAAGAGTACTTTTACATAGCGTGGTCTAGAGATTGTTTTAGTAACTTTGTCTTAGCAAAGATTTTTCTGAACTGATTTTTAGGAATGAAATTTTGAATGTGCCAAGTTGTGAAATGATAGCTTAATGCTTTTATGCCACAGGAATAATTTAATCATGAAAACTATTTGCTGACCTTTTAAAAATCACAATTTTTCCCAATAGCATTTTGATTTTATAATAGACTTAATAAGCTAAGGATTAGCATACTTTAATTAGCTATTAACAAATTGACAGAACCATAGCATGTTTAAAAATGATTTTAAGACAGAGAGAGTGTTAGAAATAACATACCTTTCTGGGTAGTGGTCTTTATTCTCATGGGTGTGGCGCATGCAGTTGTGACTCAGGGACTGAACACTTGTTCTTTTTAATGAGAGAAGTTGAGTTTGAAAAGATGGTCATTAACATAGAAAGAAGAAAAAGCCAGAGAGTGTCTTCAGCATTTTTCAAATGTCCGTCCCTTCAGGCTTCTGGATTGACCAGCCACTGTATCTTATTGTTAATTATTGACCGGTCAGTATATCTTACGGTAAATTTTATATGCTTGATATAAAAAGGAGAACAATTACTATGCTAAGCACTGTTAATGATATTCACTTATTACCTGTTTTTTTTTGTTTTTGTTTTTTTGTTTTTTGGTTTTTCGAGACAGGGTTTCTCTCTGTAGCTTTGGAGGCTCTTCTGGACTAGCTCTGTAGACCAGGCTGGTCTCGAACTCACAGAGATCCACCTGCCTCTGCCTCCCGAGTGCTGGGATTACAGGCATGCGCCATCACCGCCCGGCGTTTGTTTGTTTCTTTTTACATTAGTGAGGTCAAACCCAAGGCCTCATGTGTGCTAGGCAAATATATTCTGTTACTCACCTACACACTTTGTCTACTCCTCCCCCAAACTGAAGGAAATAGATATCCAGTTTGCTGAAGAAGTGACTAGTTGTTTATCGTATCGTCCTGGAAGTGGTGCTTCCAAATGATGAGCTGAACTGCTCATGTTGTTTGTTGTTACTCTGTCTTGGGGAAAGTGTGGGAGGAAGAAAAGGGGAAGAGATGGGGACATGAACTGACTTGTCATTCTTTGTCATTAGCGTTGAAACAATTTTTAAATGTGGACATTATAAATGTCCTTAAAATTTTAAAGGGTTTGGGCCCTAAGATCTCTTCCAGCTTGAAAGTTCTGTGCTAAAAATAAAGTTCTGTGGTTCACTAGGTCCATGGTGTTTTCTGTCAGTTGAGGAAGGGGAAAGATTTAATTCCTCTAAATTGTAGCACATTTGGCTTGTTTAGCAGTCTACTACTGGCATTTGAGTCAATGGAAACCAATATCCATAGTGCTTTTCCACAGGGGCCATTTCTGACAGGTTGTTGTGAGATCTCTGCTTAAGTTGCTTGGCGTGACAAGGCTCTTCAGCTCATCTCACGTGTCAGTGGGCGGGAAGAAAACAGAAGTGATTTGTTGTTGAACTGTGCTGTGCTTGGCTGTCTGTCATCTGCTCCACCATCTCCTTCTCCTTTGTCAGATGCTCTTAAAATGTGCTCCGCATAGTTTTAATTACACTCTGTACATTAGTTCCCGTATGCATATATCCATAAAACTGATGTTTTAAGATGGAAAGGTAAGAGGGAGGACAGACTAAGAAGAATTAATTGACCAAATGTGTAGGTTAAAAACGCCTCTTATAAATGAAATCCACAGCAGTGTCGTCTGACTCTGTTACTACACCAATATCCAGCCAAAGAAATATGCAGCTGAAAATGACCAACAGCAGGCATCTGATGGTACAGAATACCCAAACTCATACTAAAATCATATTGTCTTAAGCTGCATGAGTCAGTCAGAACACGAAAGCTCAGAAGCTACCACTGTAATTGCCTTGTGTTTATGAAGGATGTCATACTGACAAGCCATAAAAGATTTATGAGTTTTTCAACATGATCATGTTGAGCAGGATAGAACTCTAAACTCAATTCCTTATTATTCTTCAAGTCTACCTTGAAATGGATTCTGTGAGAGTCTAACTAAAAATTATTCTACCACAATTTAGTCTTTATTGATTTTCTGAATTGTTTTTATATTCCTATTAATAGAAATAATTCATGATTAAAATATTATAGTTATTTTACATGTTAATCTAGATTTCCAAAGAATATTAGAAATTCAGATTCTTAAGAAAGGACCAGGTTATATATTTTTTAATCTAGCGCAAATTTAAGTATTTACAATGCTTAATAATGCTTACTCAATAAAACTTCATTTTTTATTGGTTAATAATTTCTTAATTGGCGCATATTTCTTTAATACAGTGAATTTTAGTGATTCAATAAATATCTTAGAAGAATTAGTGTTCAATTATATAATTAAATAAGTCAAGCAAAAATGGATCTGAAGAAAGTTTAACAGTGTCAGAACTAAAAGTCTATGGTGAGGTCCTGAGCATCCATGAGCAGCTTTTAAGTATTTGTAAGGTTTTTGTTAAAGTTGCATGTGTCCATCTTTTTGTAACTACTTTGTTTTTCAGGTATATTCAGCACAATCTTTCTCTAGTTTGAGCATTATTTTCTTTATTAAAATAATAAATTTTAAAAGTTAATGGTTATTTAACTGTTAAGATCAGGCCTTCAGAGTTTTTGAGCAGAGGAGCATTTTGTTGCTCTTTAATGTTGAGCTTGTCCGAGAAGGGGCTGCTGCATGTGTGCATGTGCGGACACAAACTGTGGTACCTGGGGAAAGTTGCTGGCAGTGGAACTCTAGACCATACCCAGGTTGAGGATGCCATCTGGCTGTATTCCTGTCCTACTTGGGAATTTCAGGAAACTGAGGCAAGACGTTTTTGGCGCAGAGGGGGATGTGGCTGCGGCAGCTGGCTTGGAGACATGTCAGGTAAGGCTGAAATAGCTATTAGTAGATAAGACTCTCTGGCTGGGGAATCATTGGTTCATTTGCCTGTTAGACTTGAGAGTTCAGTTGTGGGTTTCCTGTGTGTATTACATTATGTGGCTGCCTTGTCTCTGAACTGAGGCAAGGCCTGGGTGGGAAGGGGTAGTTTTCCTTCAGCGATAGGTGGCAGATTCAGTGACCTGCAGCAAAGGTTCCTGCGGTTCTTGGAGATTGTACTTTTGATATTGAATGTGTCTTGATGCATTTGAAACATGGACTGTTCTACTAAAGTAGTTCTATGGTTTTCCATATACTGCTTAGTTCTGTATGAAGATAGCTTTAAAATCTGAAATGTCATTTAAGTTTAGCAACATTCAGTGGGCAGAAAACAATTACAGAAACAAAGACTGAAGAGAAATAGCAAAAACAGAACTGTAATTCTTGGTTTAGATTAAAAAGGATGTTAATGGCCCATGAGCTTTGCCATACTTCATGTAAGTAAAAATCACAACCAGTGCAAGAGAATCTGAGCTGTATTAATTAGTGCATTGTACTGGTTCTGATTGAGGTAAGAGGCAGAGAGAGCAGATGTCAACAGATACCCAGAACATTAGTATGGAGAGCTAGAAGTCATTCCTTCTCCCCGAGTGAAATCAAATGAGCTTAGAGCACCAAGGATCTTTTCTTGTGAATCTTCAGCCTGTTTCGAGGGCATTGTAGGCACTCAGTGAAGAGGAGTGTGGTGAGGACGTTCACTGTGTGTGTAGTTAGGAGCAGTCCTCAATCTGTGGGAACGATCTGGCTGGGTGCAGCCCCTTCTGTTCCATTATCATTTGAATCTTAGCTTGATTATTAAAGTTAGTTTTGTTACTTTTTGTCTTGTAGATGTGCATAGTTGTCTTAGAGGATAGGACATACACAAAGGGTCTTAGTAAAAGAGGATTACAGACTTAGCCCATTCTTGTCCTTAGTACAAATAAACATTCAGAGTAGAGAATCCGAACAAAATCTCTGCTGTGGGTTGAAGGGGTTATGCTGAGAATTTAGATCTGGGTTGTTTGGTCATGAATCTCTTACATACTGACATTGCTGCAATGTGATTTATTTCTCCCTCCTGCAGTTTCATAAATAACTTTCCCACATTTATTTAGAGTGCTGGTTCTGTAACTAGTAACTAGTAGCGGTCACTTACTGTGTGGGACAGTATACCCGTGTGCTCTGGAGACAGCTGTGTAGATCCTGGGATGGTGATGGTGCTTTTAGTCCCTAAGTGCTCCCCATTGCTTCACAGAGTGCACAGTAGTATAGGTTAAGCTGCAGAAACAGATCCCAAAGGCAGAGGTTACAGGGAACAGAAGTGCATTCTTTTTGTTGTTGTTGTTGTTTGTTTGTTTTTTTGAGACAGGGTTTCTCTGTATAGTTTTGGAAGCTGTCCTGGAACTCACTCTGTAGCCCAGGCTGGCCTCAAACTCAGAAATCCACCTGGCTCTGCCTCCTGAGTGCTGGGATTAAAGGCGTGCGCCGCCACCACCTGCCCAGAAGCACAGAAGTCTGGAAGTTTCTTCTATGGCATTTCTTCATAGTCAGATCTACACTACTTTAAGTAGTTGGGCTCCATTTCTCTCCTTTAGATGCAGTATTAGCTCAGCTTTGAGACATTATTTATGTATTTGAGCCTGTGTTTTAATTTTTAACCTACTCTCTCCTTTTTTGCTTATACAACAGTATGGAAGCAGCTATAGTAAGTGATCTAAGTACCTTTACGTGAACTGAGAAGGAAAAGAAATGGTTTTTTTGATCCCAGAAATAAGTTTAGTAGCCAACACCTCCCAGGTGCCCATTTTTAACCACTTCTTTTTCTATTAGCACACGAAATAATGGATTAAATGCATCACTTTTCCTCCCTAGTCTCTGTCCTTTCCTCCAGTAGTGACCTTTCTACTTTCAGGTCTAGATTGTGCCTGTGAGAGAAAGCATGGGCATGCCTGTCTTTGCGAGTCTGGTTTAGTATGTGTGTGGGGCATGCCCATCTTCCCCGTGCTGAAGCAGGCACCCACTCTGTTGTGCTGTTTGCCTGAAGTAATGGAAATGCCATGGTTTAGCAGATTGCTACCAGTGAAGAGACTGCAGGAGAGCTTCTTATTTCAGGGCTTGGTCAAGTTTGGGAACATACAGGCCACTTTTCTGTTTCCTTCAAACATTAGAGACTAGAGAAAGTTAACCATCATAGGCCAGTGAACAAGATGAATGAATTATTCATAATTTTAGGGGTTTAATTTCTGTGTTTTATACTCAGTCATCATTCTAAGGGGGAAGGCTGAATTCGTGACAAGTCTTCTGGAAATTTTGCTATTTATAAAGGCAGGGTTGAAGTTAAGCCAAAGGGAAGACCACTGTATGGAGATGGAGAAAGGAAAGTAGTCATGGGCAGTAGTCTCCACCACATATTACTGAAAAATACATGACCGATGGATGACACTGTGAGAGGAAGCTTTTATGAATTCATATGTGGGTATTTCTAATAATATCTACATGTCTCCATGGATGCGAATTCAACCAGGGTGGTAGGTATGATTACGTGAACCAGTTTTTTTTTAAACACTCCAGTTATTGACAAAACCAGACATAGTTTAAATTGCATTTATTTTGGCCAGATTCCCATGCCTTCCATGAACATTTTATTCATTCATTCATCCATTCATTTAAGGAAAAGTTAACAGCTTTGAGGAAGTATGTGGAAATAAATGTCACTTTTTATATTCTATGATGAAGAGGAATAAATAGTTGTACCTCATCAATTTGAAATATTTTGTAGTTTTCATTTGTATTTGCTCCTAAATGTGAAAGATGCCCTATCTTAGTCAGGGTTTCTATTACTGCAAGAGACACCCTGAGCATGACAACTCTTAGAAAGGAAAACACTTAATTGAGGCTGGCTTACAGTTTCAGCATGTCATGGCAGCATGTAGGCAGGCATGGTGCTGGAGAAGGAGCCGAGAATTCTACATCTTGATCTGCAAGGAACAGGAAGTAAACTGCCACACTAGGCATAGCTTGAGCATAGGAGACCTCAGAGTCCCCCCTCACAGTGACACACTTCCTCCAGCAAGGCCACACCTCTTCATAGTGCCACTCCCTGTGGGCCAAGCATTCAGACACATGAGTCTGTGGGGACTATTCCCATCCAAGCCATCACACAGCGTCCCCTCGTCTCTCCAGAGCCACACGGATCTTGCTATATATCTCCCAGGCTGACCTCAGACTTAGAGCCATTCTCTTGTCCCCTCCCCTCAAGTGCTGACATTGTAAGCATATGTTATCACACTCAACATCTAAACAAAGTTTTATCTTCATGGTCTCATTTCATGTTTCTTTATTTACTGATTAGTTGAAAACTGTTTATTTGGCTACTAAAGGATTGCAAAGTAAAGAGTAATCAGATACCACAAAACCCAGAAAGTCTTGGATCCAGCATTATTCTACCATGAATCTAGTCTTTGAGTACCTTAACAATAGAAAATGATTTTATTATGTTTTGTAAAATGTTATCTCAGGGCTGGCAAGATGGCTCAGTAGGTATAAAGGTGCTTGCTGCCAACCTGGACAACCTTGACTTGATCCTTGGGGCCGACATGATGGAAGGAGAAAAGAACTGACCTCTACTTGTGCACCCATGCTAAATCCACACCCTCCTCACAGGCCTTTTCTTAATCATGATAAAATAGATCTCCATTTGGGTTAAAATGCTGTTCAAGGGTGGAGTTTTGTGTCTTTGTTTGATAGGTGCACTCCTGTATTTCTTGTGGGCTTGTATTCTAGTTTTAAACTCTATCATGTACTTGCACTCTACCCCACCACCTGCTTGTTTGTCCCCACTACTCACAGGAGTGAACTCAGGGCCTACATTTTGCCAGGTAAAATGCTTTACCACTGAGTTACATCCTCACTCCCTACTTAACATTTAAAGATTGGTTCTGCACTGGGGCTGGTGATGCATACTGGTAAGCCCAACACTTGTGAGGCTAATGCAGGTAGGTTGCCAGTTTCAGGCTAGCACTAACTGAACAGCAAGGCCACAACTCCAGATAAAAGGCATTTTGATCTCTTCTGCAGAGTATAATTTTTGGGAATTTTCTCAAGTGCATTGTTTCCTGTAATAACTTCATCCTTGGGATTAGAATTTTTTTCTCCTGTAGATGAGAAATAATCTGTGGTTGTATGCATTTTTTTTTTTTTTACATTGCGGGTTTTGTTTTTTGAACTTCTTGGGTTTTTCGGGATAGGGTTTCTCTGTGTAACAGCCCTGGTTGTCCTGGAACTCCCTCTGTAGACCAGGGTGCCTACGAATTCACAGAGATCTGCTTGCCTTTTGTCCTGTGCTTGGGATTAAAGGTGTGTATGACCATGCCTGGCTCATATTTTGAACTTTTTTAAAAACCTGTTTCTTGAGGAAAATGAAAAGCCACCTCTGGACCTTATAAAATCAAAGGTGATAATTGGCTTTCATGGTCTTTCAAGCAGACATTTTCGTCTGTAAGCCACCTAATCTCTCTATTGTGAGAACTCTGAGTTTTCTGTCTTTGTTTCTATGAAAAGAACACATTGCAATATAAAAACTTCTTTGTCTGGGCTGGAGTTGGAGCTCTGGATCAAATACTTGCTGTACAATGTGAGCACCTGAGTTTGGGTCCCCAGCACTCACTCAAAACTTGGGCATGATGATATCCCCTGTAATCCCAGCTCTGGGTGGCAGGCACAGAGGATCCCCAGGAGCGTGCTGCCCAGTTGGTGTAGCCAGTTGATGAGCCCCAAGTTGATGAGAGTCCTGTCTCAATACACAGTGGAGAAAGGAAAGAGCAGATGCTCTACTCTAGCTAGCTTCCTGTGCCTGTGCAAGCACACTCACCAGATACACGTGTGCACGCGTCCTATCTAGCGTTTCAGTAAATCCAATGAGCTACTAAAATAAATATCAGCACTTCCCAATATTTTAAATGTTGAAAAGTTTAGGATGTTAAAGATAGGGCAAGGGATTTTAGCTTTTCTTATATAACTCCTGAAAATGATTTTGTATTTGAGAGAGAATATTATACTAGGGCGCAGTTTTCTGTAAAAGCTTTTAAGCAGATCTTTGGAGTTGGTCTTGGTGTAAAATGGTGTATATACTAAAGTCAGTGGGGGCACATGTCTCCCTCCGAAAGAGAGGAGAGTTTGTTTATATGTTATTCTGTACAGAATCCTTTTGTCTTCACTTTAATCATTTAAACTTGTACTTAGTAAGAAGGTTCTACTTTGAACCATTAGTGCTAGAAAAGCCTGATTTAAATTTTAGGAAAATTAATGTGGCTCTCATCTTTGAGCAGTTTACCAAGGAGCAGCATATCAACATTTCCCTAGGTATTTCTTTAACTACGCGTGTCTTCTTTCTGCGTTTGGTGGCACACGACTATAATCTCAGCCTTCTGAAGGCTGAGGTAGGCCAGCTCAGTAGTAGTGAGTAAGACAAATGGACAAACAAAAGCTAGTTAGTACAGTCTTGACTGGGACCCACTCTCATCTTAAATATACAGTTTCTTGAAGAATAGTGGTGGTGCTCTTTAAGCCCAGCACAAGGGAAGCAGAGATAGAGAAACCCTGTCTCACCCCCCCACCCCAAAAGTCCAGTTTCTCACTTAGCACTTTGTTTCTTTTCCTCTCATTTCTGCGTGTCTGTTTCAGAAAGGCATTCAGGCAGTTCTGTAGTTGGTCTGGATCAAAACTTTGGCATGGCATGGGTGACCACGGAAATCTTCAGTCCAGATACACCGAGGGAGGGGGGGCTCTTTTCCCTTGCCCCATGTACTTTCTGTTCCTCATCATAATAGAGAAGGTTACTACATTGACCTAATACGTTCTTGTTACAGGGCTTGGTGGGATTATTAAGTTTTTTTTTTTTTTAATGTGACTGTATAATTTCTGTAGTTTTATGAAAATTATAGGTAGTAAAGATCTAAACTGGTGCATGTTTCCAGCCTCCGTTTCCTCTTTCAGTAGCTTAGCCCTGTGAAAATCTCTGCTGACTATGCAGGGCGTGTTCTAACATGTCTTGGTACCTCAGTTCACTTAGAAGGTCTGTTCTTACTTTACATTTCAGTTGTTCGAGCCTCATCTTGTCTGACCTTTTAAACAGTTGACATCACTCTTGGAGAAATGCTTGAACAAGAAACTTGAAATTTCTTTTTTTGCCTTTTTCCTGTTTATCTGTAGTAATCTTGTCTGTTCAGCCTTCAGGATCTATACATCGCCAATCTGTTGACTTCTGTGCATTTTTATTAGACCAATCCCAGAGCAGGTCATTATGTCTCCGTTTGTGCCCCGCTGCAGCATCTGGATTGGTTTGCCTCTGCAGCTGGCTTTAAATCCTTACACAAGCCAAAGTGATAGTGGAGGAAAGCCACAGTCCTGAGACCTGCCTGTTCAGTCTGTGTGTTGGTTGACCCTCACCTCACTCTGCCATCCTTCTCTGCTGCAGTCAGGCTGGCTGTAAGTCCTTCTTCAGCCATGTCCAGTTCCTAGGCAGATGTCCTCTGAGAGCTCCACTTGCTCTTCCTGTGGTGTGGTTCTGTCCTCTTCTAGGGCGCAGCTCAGAGGGCGCACATGGAAGACCTTAGACCAACATTTTCCACCATTGTATTTGGTCATACTGCCTTGTTTATTTCCTTTTCAGAACTGTGAAAGTTTCATTTTTATTTAAATTTGAGTGGGAATCTGTTAATACTATTGGCATAGAGCCTCCCTTTGGACAGGTGCCGTACTGAACATTTTTCAAATTGAAATACTTGAAAATTTACAATAGTCCCAGCATGTCCAGTTTCCTATTCTGTAGCTGGTTAGTCAACATGAGCATAACAATTTTAAATGATAAACTTCAGAACTAACTGCTAAACTTTGAATTCTCTGCCATTCTGAATGGGGAGATGAAATGTCCCTCCATCTTGCCGTGTCTTATCAGGTCTTTGTTCAGCATATCCCTCTGTACATACCACCTGTGCATCTGTCACTTAGAAGATGCCTGTCAGTGTGACTATTTAATCTGTTCACTTAGGAATAAAGCAGAGCACAAGATTCAACATGCGCCAATGAGAAATTGTGAGAGTTCTCAATTTAATAAACAAACCGTGGGATTGATAAAGATCTAGAGTAGGAATGAACATTGTGCTTGTGAAGCAGCGAACAAAGAAGAAATTCAGATCACTTTGCTGTCTGACTAAGCTGCTTGAGTTCCAGCCACAGTGCATATGTGTGCTTCCTGAAGAGGGCGGAGATGGGACTAAAAGCCGAGGAGCTGCCCTGGTCCAGTATCCTAGCAGTGTCCAGAAAGGAGCCACCCAAGATCACTTTGTTTTCTGAAAAGTAAGCATAGTCTCCTCAAGTCCATCTCATGTGGGCTTGCTGTGCTGTAGCCCACAGTTTGTTGTAGTTGACTTTGGCAAGCTTTCCTAAGCTCCCAAGATGGTGCTTATCATTGTCTGCTGCTGCCAAGATGCCTGGGTATGGGTAACTTGTTGCCAAGCCTGGTAGACCCAGTTTTGACCTCCAGGAAGTAAAGAATTGACTATTGGAAGTTGTCCACTGACCTCCACGCCACACACATACATACACTAAATAAATATATAAATGTTAATTTTTTAAAATCTTGGGGAAAATTCTTGTTTATTGAGCTCTTGCCTGCTGCTTTTCATCGATAAGGTTAAATGCCTTTTTTCTTCAACACCATTTCTGTTTCTCTAGTCCTTATTAATGTTTTCTGATTACGTGCTTTTGTGGTGTTGAGTCTTTTTTTTTTTTTTTTAATGATTTATTTATTTTATGTGCATTGCTATTTTGCCTGCATGTATGTCGATGTCAGATCCCTGGAAGGTAGAGTTACAGGCAGTTGTAAACTGCCATGTGGGTGCTGAGAATTGAACCCAGGTCCTCTGGAAGAACAGCCAGTGCTCTTAACTGCTGAGCCACCTCTCCAGCCCAGTGTTGAGTCTTTTTTATCAGACTTTAGTTTGTATCTACATGTTTTGCATGTGTATTTCATCCTCTAAAGTTAAATGCTTCTGGAGACTTCTTGTCATATAATCTATTATTGTGATCACACATAGGCCATTAGTAAACATTACAGTCTCGTTCAGTGCCTTCCTCCTTAGAAGTTCCAGGGAGCTTTCAAGTATGAGGGACCATAGTCACCTGTGATGACTGTGGTCAAAGGCAGGCTTTCCTTTCCTCATCTGAGACCTAACTCTGAAACCTCAGGTTGGGAGCATTCACCTTTATGTGTGTTTTTAAATTCTCCTGACTCTTGACACAGCCCTTTAATTCTAGAGGGAAAAGCTCAAGATGTCAGGAAATTTGAAGGTGAATTTTACCTGATTTATAGAAGGATGTGCAGGTAATAAAGTTTCATGGAAAGAAAATATTTGAGATGAGTTTTAGAGGGTGGGTAAGGTTTGTTTCTGTTTTAAACACAGTTGAGCCAGCGATGGTGATGCACTCCTTTAATCCCAGCACTCCAGGAGATAGAGATAATCAAATCTCTGTGAGTTCCAGGACAGACTCCAAAGCTACAGAGAAATCCTGTCTTGAAAAGAAAAAACAAAACAGAAACAAAACCAGTCCCACGGTTGAGCTGAGCATTGTGTCGTATGCCTTTCACCCTAGCCGTTGGGAGGTAGAGACAGGCAGAACTCTGCATTAGAGGCCAGCCTGGTCTATAGACCATATTCTAGGACAGGCAGGGTACACAGAGAAATCAAAATACTACCACTACCAATAACAACAAAAGGCACCCCCCAAAAAAAACCCAAAAACCATAAACCACCCAAACAAAAGAACTCACACAATTGAAAACCTATGAGCTTGATTTTTTTCCCCCTGTTTAACCAGTTTAAAATGTATTAACTACTTAGTGAACTTTCCAAGAAAAGTGTAGTCTGAGTTACCTTAGGACTTGAATACATGGGATGAAAATCCCAGTTCAGGCACTGTTGTGAGCCCTCAGCTAGGTGTGGAATAGGGTTCCCTGCTTGGAATAGCCACTTACTCTTAAATACTGATTAAGAGCTCCATCCCAGCTCTCGGGATGCAGAGGCAGGTGGATCTCTGAGTTCAAGGCCAGCCTGGGCTACACAGTGAGTTCCAGGAAAGGTGCAAAGCTACACAGAGAAACTCTGTCTTAAAAAACAAAACAAAACAAAAAATAACTCAATTGAGTTCCTAGGAATTCAAGGTAGAGCAGAGTCTATTTCTTTTTTTCCTTACTGCTACTAAGTTATATTTCAATGTTGTACATTCATATTTTGCTAATATCTCATTAGCTAAATTCCAGCCAGCCTCTATTTAGTTCACATTGATAGTTCTTTTTGTCAGTACCCAGGCTTTTCTTTTTTATTTATCTTTCAAATTGATTTAAAAAAAAAAAATAGGCTATGTGACGTAGAAAGCAAAAAATTACCTGATTACCTCTCTTTTATATGTTTAACAATTTTGCCATAAATTCTTCAAAATTGAATGTGTTATATTTGAAACCCCCGGGGAACTGTGAGAACTGGTAGGAGAGTTAGGAAGAGATCTTGGAGCACCTGTAGCAGGAGATGGCAGCAAAGCCTTGGATTGTCCTTCTGTCTCTCTGGAACCTGTAGATTAGGATTGTACTTAGAGCTCATAATGGTGGTTTTCAAGCAAAGCTCTCATGAAGTTTGTGTATAGCCTCAGTATTTGAAATTAGACAGACAGAATTGGCATTTACAGGGCCAAATTTATTACACTAACTCATGGAGTTACTCAGAGGGATAAGGCTGAGGTTATTTTGTTAAATAGTAGTTTGAAATTGTGAGTGAGAGGTAACATTCGCTCTGAAATTCTCAGCTCTTTCTGTGTTGTCATGTGTGATATGAACATCATAGGTCTATGGATGAGTTGTGTGCTCATTTATTCTGAGTACATGTACCTTGAAATAAAGGTTATTGCAGAAGCATGCCTTATAACAGTGTTTATGCCAAGTACGAGGTTGACAGGAACAAGCCTTTCATTTGTGGTCTGTATGAAAACACTCCAGCTCAGCACAAGTTCTGTTGGTGTCAGTATGTCCCCAAACAAATGCAGACTAATAACTGCTGGGAAAATAGCTCAGAAATTCAAATTGAGCACTGGCAGAGAGCCCTGAAGAATTTACAGAAGCCCATGATTTTTAAGTAGTGTTTGAAAATCCCTGGCAAAGAAGGCTTGTTTCCTGGCAGGAGGTGTTAGGGCACAGGGAGCTTCTCAGCGTTTCACAGTAGAGCCCTCCTTTGAACCACAGATACAGGAATGCTGTGCGGGTCTTTTTATCATTTTCCCATGGACAGTACATACCAGATACCATTTACTGCATTCAAGGGTCTCTTAGCTTCTTTGAAAAAGAAAAAGAAATTGACCAAATGCCAAATGCCAGTGTTCAAATGAATACAGCTTTCAAGATGCAGTCACCAGTCTATCTTCTGCTACAGATCGGAGATCTGAGGCACCGAGAGTGGCATCAAAGCTTCTCCATCTTAAGACGTGGAAATGACAGTTGTTTTGATTAGGGCATGTTTACATTCTTGATTACTTACTAACACTGACCAAGTTTTTTTTTGTTTCTTTAAATGAAAAATTATGGGTTGGAGAGATGTCTCCGCAGTTAAGGAAGAGTACTTCCTACTCTTGCAAAGAACCTGAGTTCTAATCCCACTCACAACTGCTTCCAACTCCAGTTCCAAAGAATCTGAAACCTTCTCCTGGCCTCTAAGAGCACTAGACACATATAAGATGTACAGACATACATTCAAGCAATGCCCCGCACTCCTCCCCCCATAAAATAGTGAGAAGTTGTGTAGGTTAACTTCATGATTCTTTCTGGTCATTTCAGAGAGGTATTTTGGAATTAGCTTGAGTCTTTGGTTTCTTTACATTTTTGGCTTTGGTTTTTAATGTCTCCCTTACTCATAGCAGCGTAGTATTACAACAAATACCACTGCTGTTGAAATGGAATGGCTGCCTTGTATTGTTGAGGTGTGCCCTGAAGTCAAAGGCTTTGCATGTAGACCCTTTTTCTTTAGGCATACCAAGGAAGGCAGGTCACAGGGTTAGAACTGAAGAAGAGTGTTTGTTACTTCTTTTTACTAAGAATAATAAGCTGCAGAATGAGAACTTTGTGTTAAGGCACACCCCTGAAGCAAAGCTACTCTAGGAATGCTCACTGTTTTGGAGTGGAGAGGTTAATGCTCTCTACCATAGTATCCTGAGGCAGCCTTTCAAAGGTAAACTTGCCATTGATCGTGCCTTCTCTGTCAGGAACCAGATGGATCTGTGTGGTAGCTTTTCTTAGAAATGTTGTTGACTATTTAATATCCGTGCTATAACTGAGTGAACACTTTAAGCAAGTGCCATGGCATATACATGCCCTTGGTTATTGACTACTTCTAGTTGAACGGAAGTTGATCTGTCTTTCTCTGTCTTTCTCTCTCTCTTTTTTTATTTTTATTTTTTGGACCCAATAAGTATGTCTTTTCCACTTGGGTGTTGAAAGAGCCTATGAGCTGTAGCTGTTCTGATTTTTGTTGGTTGTTTTCTCTAGGGAACAAGCTACCCTCTGAGTCAGCACTGGACTTGAAGATAAATCCTACAATTCATGAAACTGACTGATTCGACTAAAGGATGGATAGTTTGGGCAGCGTTGGACAGCTCTATGAGGGGTCTGTTTGTTTAACTGGAGGGATTGTTGAGTTCAGCAACTTTTAATTCCCCTAATGATAAGGGGTTGCTGTTGTGAAAACAGGGTTTGTGAAGGAATCGATTCTGGCAATTAATCCATATTCTTATTGACTCTGTTTTCATTTTAATCACAAAACTTCATGGAATAATTCTGTAAAATGAAGAAATTGGAATTTGTATGTCCTGAGCAGTCAGCATAGGGTATTTGTGGCTCAAAAATCCAAATTACCCTTTTTTCACACGGGGTTATAAGCTGTCTTGAGTAAACCTTTGGCGTTTGGATATTTAATCTTTGCAAGGGAGTTTATGCACTCGTGGCTTGAAACTGGTAGGGTTAAGTGGGATGAGATTTGATGATTATTTTATCAGATCCGTGAATTCCAGATTATGGCTGGTATTTCAATGTCATTTTTAGTAAATGTCAAAAATATTAATAAGGTAATTTTTACCTTAAAACTTGCAGTTTTATGTCAGGAAATTTAAAAGAAATAAGATTAATTATATGTTTAGTTAAATAGATTTTTAATTTGTACCAAGGGTTTAAAAATGCTACAGAAAGAAAATCTTTTGTCTTTAATTTTTTAGGCCACAATACATTATAGAGATATTTTTGGATTGTCATTTTGAAGGATTGAAAACATGTGGTTAAGATTAATTTTAGTTATATGAAAGCTAATATGATTTAAAAATAGGAATCATGGTATTTTTTTTTTCAACCTAGCAAATAGGTAAATTTCTTTTCAGTATCTTTTATTTTTGAGGCTAGAAGCTAGAGGTATCAAGTCACCTAACACGGCAGTTTGAAAACTTGGACTTATATACAGTTCTACTTTGGGTATGTTAGCTGCAGCCTGGTTATGCAGACCAGAAGCATGACATTTGCTATACTTTAAGCCAGTTTTAAGAATTATTTGCAGAACTGAATTTGATTGAACAAAGAAATTATTAAATGAAATAACATTTAGTATTCTCCTAGCTTTTTCTTATGAACTCCATTGATATGTTTGGTGGTAGGGTGATGTGTTTTATACAGTCTGCCTTGTATTTAAATCTGAAGTTAAAAGACACCTTTATGGGACTGGAAAGATGGCTCAGCCATTAAGAGCACAGACTGGTTACTTTTGCAGAGGACCCCTGTTTGATGAGTCCTAGCACCCACATAGTGGTTAACAACCATCTGTAACTCCAGTTCTGGGGATCCAGAGTCCTCTTCTGGCCACCATAGGCATTGCATGTATGTCCTGCCCATAAATGCACATGCAGGCAAAACACCCATACTCATAAATTAATCTTAAAAGTGGATTTTTTTTTTTTTTTTTTTTTGGTATTTCGAGACAGGGTTTCTCTATTTAGCT
Organism: Onychomys torridus; assembly: GCF_903995425.1. Classification (NCBI taxonomy): domain Eukaryota; kingdom Metazoa; phylum Chordata; class Mammalia; order Rodentia; family Cricetidae; genus Onychomys; species Onychomys torridus. The sequence goes on along the minus strand of NC_050464.1, from coordinate 4,042,918 downwards.
TTGCGCCTTTCTTGGAACTCACTTGGTAGACCAGGCTGGCCTCGAACTCACAGAGATCCGCCTGGCTCTGCCTCCCGAGTGCTGGGATTAAAGGCGTGCGCCACCACCGCTCAGCAAGAGTGGAAAATTTTAACCTCACGCCTGTATGATGCTTGACCTAATCCTTTTATTTATGTCTGCTTTTTAATGATTTTTTTTCTCATCCCTTTGGCAGATTTAAATAAAATAATAAAATGATCATAATTTCAAGTTTAGTAAATCCTTTTTTTAAAAAAAGTACCCATGGCCAGACCTTGAAGAAGTATTACCATTAGTTTCATAGACACAATGTGACCACAAACATAATCAAGATTTGTTGTATTCCTGATTCCTATGGTCATCTGTTTTTCTTTTTCCTTTTCTTTCAATAAAATACAGCTCATCAATTAATGAAAACCTTGGGGGGGCGGCGAGGATAATTCATGTATTTTGGTAAGGAAAAGATCCAAATGTATCCACATTGCTGGGATTCTCCAGAAACTCTTTAAATTTTAAAACCACCAGAGTCCTTTCTGTCTATAGCATACTAGGTTCCCAGCATCTAAGCCTTAAAGCAAACATATAACAGGCTTATTGCAGAATGTCAGGAACTTGGACAGGGAGATGTTTGAGATTGGTCTTATGTAGCTTTGATCTTTGGTATATGTTCTGAAATTCAACAGTGTGCTTGTGTTTAGTGGTATTTCCTCTTTGTCCTATAACTTTTTCTTTTAGGCATATTGTTTTACAAAATCACTAAGTATGCAAATCTAAGTTAAATGGGACAGAGTAATTCTCTGCACCCAAGTTACTGACCAAGGAAACCTGAACTGTGCTCAATTGTAGCTGTGCAATGTCTAAGAAGGGAGGAATTTTGCCTACTTTGGGCTTAAAATTGGAATTTTAAAAGTAATCTCTAATGAATTAGATTCTCATTTACAGTTTATTATAAATGACAATCTTGAGTTAATTGGTAACTCAATGGGATGTCTGTTGTGAATTGACCCTGAGGACTTCTAAATTTAGAACTTTAAATTTATTCTAATAATGATTCCCTTATTAAAAACAGTTGTGATCAAGGTTGTGCAAAGGATAAGCATAAGATTCTTGAGGAGGGGGAGGATTGCTGTCGGTTCAAATCTGACCTGTGCTAGCTGCAAAGTGACGCATAGTGAATCCGTGTCTCACACCAAAACAGAACAGTAGGAGGAGTAAGAAGTCATTTTATTATTGGGAAGGTTTTAATTTAGTAAGTCTTCCAGCAGCTTCTCTGTATGTCTAACTATGTCAAAACTGTATTACAGAGGAAAAACATTAGCTGTACATCACGAAATGTCCTTTAGAATGGATGTGGATGTGTTTTACTTTCCCTTCTTAAAACATCAGTAGGCTAAACAAACACCATTTAATTGACATTGTTTGCTCTGACTTAAATTGCTAGTCATTAAAAGTTTTATCTGTTAAAAAGTTGAGTCTGTATTACTTTTAAAGCTGCCATTTCCCCATTTCTGATGCATTCTGGGTTCAGTGGCTTGCATATTCTATACCAGTGTTACCTTTTATTTTTAAATACCTACTTTTTGGACATTTTATCTGTAGGTATGTGTATATGTGAGTGAATTGTGTGTATGTGTGCTACACGCATGCACATTCCCTGAGAGGCCAGAAGAGGGCATTATGTCCCTTGGAGCTGGAGTTACATTTAATTGCGAGCCCCACCCAGTGTGGGTGCTGGGAATCAAATTCATAACCTCTGGAGGAACAGTAGGTGCTCTTAGCCACAGATGTATCTCTCTAGCCTCTTTTAAAATTAGCATGCGTGCCTATAACGTGTGTGTGTGTGTGTGTGTGTGTGTGTGTGAGAGAGAGAGAGAGACAGAGAGACAGAGAGACAGAGAGACAGAGAGAGAGACAGACAGACAGGGTCTTGAACTCAGGATCTGTGGTGCTGTGCTAGTGAAGATTACCACCAAACTATATCCCTAGCTCATTACCATGTTCTTTTTTTGTCCCCCAAAACCTGTTTTTCTCTTTATTCTTGCCTAAGAAATGTATTCAGTCAAGAAGACCAGAACATTTGCTCTTTTGTTTCTTTGTCATAGTTGCAGAGTGGAGTGATGGTCAGCCTGGAGGCAATTGGTAGTGTCTGTGCAGAAATCAGACCCAAATTGCAACCCATAAAGGCCTGCTTGTGGGCTGCTGCCCAGCTGCTGTGTGAGCACTTGAGTTGAAGACTGCTCAGGCCTTTTTGCTGCAGCACTCTTCTGCAGTGGTGTTTGTGGTCCAGATTTCCTAACTTTTGTACTGGCCCAGGATACCTTCGGGACCAGTCCATAGTAAAGACTTTGGGCACCAAATCCTCATGGGTTTCTCTTTGCTTGTAAATTGCACATGTAGAGTGCAGCATGCATTCATGGACCCACACCATGTGTTCTTTTGGTTTCACTTGTCTCTTTCTCTTACTGTTGGTTGTGCATCACAGTGACACATCTCAGCTGTTAGTAGAACTATATGTTGCGTAGTATACATGCTAGTGACTTTCTGAATGTGTGGAAGGATCTTGGACTCAAGGTGTTTTTAATCACTAAAATTTACTGAAGACTTTAAGTTGTATTAAAGCAGCTTTACATAGAAGCAACAACAGAAGGAGTGTGTTTCTGATGTTGTTACTTTCAATGTCTTATTTTAGAAAGTTGAAGGTTTCTATACATTCCGTACAGCTGCCTCTCACATCTTGTGTTGACAAGGAGCGCTGGCATCTGTAGGAACAAGTTGTTAGAAGTGAAAGGAATCGCCAAAACTGTTCAGAAGATAATTCTATCCCTCCGTTTCTTTTTCCAAATTGTCTCTAATGTGTTTATCTTAAAACTTTCCATGAAATTTTATAGCTTTGTGTTTGGATCTTATACAAATCAATTCTAATACTTTCTTCTCAGGTAGTATTAGAATTGATGCCCTTAAGAAGCACTGTTTTCCTGGTTCACTATTTCTGTTGTGTAGATATGTAATAGCTGGTAGATTTTCTACAAATCGTAGTTTTATTTCTGGCTTTCCCACCCCCCCCCCCCAAATATGCCAGCTGGGCGCCCTTAGTTTGATGTTATCTAGATTTGGACACATGACATCTTTGTCTTTTTCCCAGCTGTTTGGTTATTTAATGTGAGTGCTCTATCTGCATGTACACCTTTATTCCAGAAGAGGGCATCAGATCCCACTAGAGAAGATTGTAAGCCACCAAGTGGTTGCTGGGAATTGAACCTGGGTCCTATGGAAGAGCAGCCAGTGCTAAGTGTTTTGCAATTTTATATGAAGGTTATTCTGGGGACCTTGGATATATTTGTTTCTGAAGAAACATCTATTCTGAATTTTCCCATTGAAGAAAATAATTACTTATTTTTAAAAATTGGGTTATTTTTATTAGTTTGTTGATTGGTTTGTTTTAGGTTTTTGTTTGTTTGGTTGGTTTTTCAAGACAGGGTGTCTCTGTGTAGCTTGGGTCCTGTCCTGGAACTCGCTTTATAGACCAGGCTGGCCTCAAACTCAAAGAGATCCACCTGGCTCTGCCTCCTGAGTGCTGGGATTAAAGACATGTGCCACCATCACCCAGCAGATTTTTTTAATGTGTATGTGTGTGGGCATACATACCACTAAGCATAAGTGGAGGTCAGAGGATGACTCTTTTGGGATGTATTTTTCACCTCTGCATGGGATCTGGGCATCAGGTGCAGGTTACCATGTTTTCAAGGTAAGCACTTTGACCTGATGAGCCAGCTTACTCACCCTGGAAAGACTACTTATAATTGTCCTAGCATGGAATCTAAAATAACTTTAGCACATACTCCTGAGACACTCCTCTACCTTTGCTATAGGTTCCAGGGTCAAACTAGTAGGCAAGCTTTCACAACAAGCCCTCTAACTGCTGGATCATCCCGCTGACTTTGTTTACACTGTGTGTACCCTGGAGGACCTCTAGCCATCAGATTGGGCAGCAAGTGCCGTTGCCCACTAAGTTGACTTGCCAGCCCCCAATTAAACTTTATCATCTTTACCAGGCTGAGAAGCCAGTTCCAATTTCTGTTTCTTGGAGCTGGGGAAATGGCTCGTTGGGTAAGGTAATTGCTGAGCAAGCTTCAACACCTGCGTTTGGAGTCTCAGTAAACACTCACATAAAAAGCAGGGTACATAGGTACCCCCTGTAATCCTAGCAGTGGGGGCAGGGACAGGAGCAGTCTAGAGGCTTGCTGGTCAGCCCATGTAGCTAGTTGGTTCCCTACTTCAGAAAGTTAGATGGAGATGTCAGAGAGGCGGCTTAGTGGTTAGGAGCGCTTGCTTGTTCTTTCAGTCCCCAACCACATCTCGTGGCTCACAAGGAATCTTGCACGCTTGGCCTCCACAGACATTGCACACCAGTGCAATTTGTGTCTGTCTCTCTGTCCCCTCCGCTAACATGTACACACAGACATATCCCAAAATAATTAAATTTAAAGTAAAATGGCGAGTGATAGAGGAAGACATGTCCTTGACTTCTGACCTCCGTGTGTATGTATATATGGGTACCCACAAGCATATTCTGTATACAAATAACAACTCCCACTTCTTCTTCAGTACAGAAAGGTACCTTCATGTTTGAGGGATTTGAATACACACACACACACAAACACACACACACACACACACACACACACACACACACAAATTAGTTGTATAATTTATTTTCTTCTGGTTCCTTTGTGTTTTGTTCTTTGAGACAGGGTTTTAGAATGTATTTGTGGCTGGCCTGGAACTTACTTTTTCTCCCTGGCAGGCCTCTTATTACACAAATCTGCCTGCCATTTCCTATTCAGTACTGGGATTAAAGGCCTTTTTTGAGATTTGTATTTTTGTATCTTTACAACATATTTTTTAAAAACCAGCATCAGAGCCTAACATGTTGTCACATCTGACTACTTAGTTACCTTTTCCTTGAAGTTTGCTTTACCATCCTTTATTTTCATTTCCTGTGTAAGGGTGTTTCCCAGTGTGTATGCAGTAACCACAGAGGACAGAATACTACTTTGCTTGCCCAGAACTGCTGTTACTATGATTGTTAGCTGCCCTGTGGGTGCTGAAAATTGACCCCAGGAAGAACCCTTTGGAAGGACAGGTAGTGTACTCTTAATTGGTGTGCCATTTCTCCAGCCTTTTTGGTACTTGTTTTTCATGTTCGTTTGAGCTCCTTTTTGGTGTCCTGCTGTCTTTTTTTTGAGTGTTTTGCCTACATGTATGTATATGTATTTATGTGTTCTATGTTGGATCATGGTGTCCATGGAGACCAGAAGGCGGCATTGAATTTTCTAGAAATAGTTACAGATGGTTGTGAGCTACCATGTGGTTGCTGGGAAATGAACCCGGGTCTGCAAGAGCAGCCCTGTGTTGATGAATTCCTACAAAACTCTAGAACATCTTGATGACTAAGGTGACCTTCCCCCCCCCCCCCCCAATTTGTTTTTCTAACTTCCTTTTTTTGTGTGTTTCTTTAAGTGTCCTGCTTTGGCTTTCTTAATGCATACTTTCCCACACAGATATATTTAGCTTGGGCATTTATAATTTTTAGTGTTGTTATTGTTGTTGTTACTTTTGCTGCTGAGCGAGCATTATTTTTTTAGGTTAGCTTAAATAAAATTGTCATCTGAATAACAGATATGAATTATTTTTCTAGTCTACTGGTTTGTATGTGTAGTTTATGCTCCCCCCCCCTCCCCGAGACAGGGTTTCTCTGTGTAGCTTTGCACCTTTCCTGGAACTCACTCTGTAGCCCAGGCTGGCCTCGAACTCACAGAGATCCGCCTGCCTCTGCCTCCCGAGTGCTATGTTTATTTTTTTTAAGCCCTAGTTAATGTAAATGAGGTAGGTTTTGTGTGTGTTTTATTTCATTGCTCCCTAGCCTCACCAACTGGATCATTGGAATGATTTGGTTATTAAATATTTCTATTGGTATTTAGTTTACGTATTGTAAGACTGAGCCCTTCCAGTGTGCACACGGCTCACTTGATTTTGGTGTGTTCACGAGATTGTGCAGCTGTAACCGTGAGCTAAGTCATGAACTGTGCCTTTTATAGCTGTGCTCTTGTCTTTTCCAGGCCTCATAGCCACAGCTCTGCTTTCCGCCTTCCTAGGCTTGCCATTCTGTGCCCTTCACACAAATAGCTTCTTGTAATAAGTGACCTTTATGTTCTTGGCCACTATCACTTCATGTTTTATGGTTCCCATAGTGGTATGGGTCCATGTGTGTTACAGTCTATACAGTATTCTATATTTCACTGAGCCATTTCTCAGCTGGTAGATATCTGGGTTGTTTCCACTTAGCAGTGATGATCATGGGCTATGGGTGTTCACATACAGTCTTTGCATTGACATAATGTTCTTACTGCTACTGGAAAATATACATAGTATTGGGATTTCCAGGATATACGGTAACTTTAATAATTTAAAGAACTGCTAAACTCTCTTCAAGATGTCTGCACCATTTTACACTTTGCAGGAGTAAGAGCTTGGATCTCTTTCTTCCTCACCCATTGCATTTGTTACCATGCTCTTGATTGACCATAAGCTTTCTAGAGAATGATGTGATATGCCATTGTGGTTCTGATTTTTATGTCCCTAGTGATAACTGTGTTTCTTTACATGTGCTCAGTTGCCATTTGTATGTTGTCTTTGAAGAAATCTCTGGTCAGGTTGCTTGTATAGTTGTTCAATTCAGTTGTTTTCATTGTGCACTGTGGACAGTTCTCTCTGTTGAATACAGTAGACCTTTACTGCAGCTTCCCCCCAGGATGACTCCCTGCGAAGTACAGAAACATGCAAGTTCTTCTCAGTCCCAGCTTGAACAGCTCCATGTTCCCTCAGTGTGTATGCCTTAGGCACTACCACTCTCAGTGGAAGGCCACAGGGGCGGCTTACACCTGTTTTCTTCTCATGGTTTCATGGTTTTAGTAATTTTTAGGATTTTATGTTTGATTCATTTATTTATTTGGTGTTTTCAGGACAGGATTTCTCTGTGTAACAGCGCTAGCTGTCCTAGAACTCCTTTGTGGTCCTCAAACTCACAGAGATCTGCCTGCCTCTACCTCCCTAGTGCTGTGGGATTAAGACTATCACACCTGGAGATATATATATGTATATGTATATGTGTATATATATATGAGTTTTAAAAGCTGAAGTTGATATTGGTCGTGATGCATTTTGTTTCTGTTTTATCATTCTTCCCCAAAAGGCAAGGTCCCACTTTGTAGCCTAAGCTGATCCCTGCTTGTGATCCTCCTGTAGTAGTAGTAGTAGTAGTAGTAGTAGTAGTAGTAGTAGTAGTAGTAGTAGTAATAATCCACAAGTACAATTACGGCTCTAAAAGCAATGGTACATTTACTCCTTAAATCAGCCTGAAGCCCCGGCTCTCATTTCTTTGCTTGCTGATAGTTCTGGTTCTCTCTCCCTCTGTGTTGTTGGTCACTTCTGGTTCTAGGGCACGTTCTGGGGCTCTACAGTAGGTAGTTTAGCCTGACAGTCGTCACTCCTGTTTCTCAGCTCAGAATTGTAGACAGTGTCACCCTGACCATGATTGACAAAAATGGTAATTCAGAAATTATGATGGCGAACATTGTTAATTTGAGGTATTTAAGATACATGTTTCCATTCTTGTAAATTGTTTTCTATGCTGATTTGCTACATGTTAGTTACTGTGATTTACAGTTGTGCTGGCTCAATTCCAAGGTTATATAATAACCACTGGGTAACCCTTCTCAAGGAAAGACAGAAATTGCAGGAGGATACTGACATGAAGTGGAATTTGTAATGAAGAAAAACTTGTATTATAAATATAATTTATAGTAGGGACTCTGTTCTGTTGTATCAAGTAGATTTTGAATTCTTTGGGAAATTATTTCTGTGGTTACAGGCGTGGAAGGGAAAATGTTTCCAACTAGGATTTTTTATTATTATTAAGTAAAGTGGGTTTTTGTTTTTTGAGAGTATCTTGCTACATGACTCTGGATAGCCTGGAATTCACTTTGTAGATTAAGTTGGCCTCGGATGTGGAGGTACCCTCTGCCTCTGCCTCTTGTGTGCTGGGATTGCAGGTGTTGCTTAGCCAGCTGTGGCTCACCCTCCCTTGCTGAGACCGCCTGTTTGTTCAGCACCTTGTGTGTGGCACCTTGTTTATGTAGTGTTCACCTTTGAGCTGTTTGTCATTTAGTGATATGTTTATTAATAGGCATCTCAAGATATATCATTGCACATATGTGGGAATTCCACCCTATTCTTTAATATTTTATAATTATTCTATAAATAAGTGAGTGACACGTAGCTGCTCCTTTTGACTGACTAGGTGACAGTTTTGTAGGTAATTTTACCTTTAGCTGCATAGTATCCATGTGGGTACTTACTAATTAATGCTCACTGTTGAACATGTTTTAGTTTCAGTTTGAGTAATTCTAGTAAGCCTCAGCTCACATGTACAAACTACAACTTTGCATTAAAATAGTTTCACAAAATTGAAACTAAATTCTGCCATGTTCAGCTTTCCCTTTTCACTCCCCTTGGATTGTGTATTGTGGCATGCATTTAGTCTTACAGACTCAATTCTTGTTTTAATTCTGTCCCTACCAAGGGCCCGGGCCTTCCCATTAGTTTAGTGCATCTTCTCCCACATAGGCCAAGTCATCACTGAAGCTGCTGAAGCGGCTACAGATCCTCTTTATTGTCCTTCATATGAGACAAATATTGGAGTGGCTTAGCTCTGAGTTTAAATTTTGTCAGTCTGTGCTTTTACATGTAATTCTTTTGGCCTCTAAGTTAATTTCCTTTCTGTGATATGAGGATGAGGTAGGCTGATGCTCAGAAAACATTTAGATAGTGCCTAGCATGGGGTAGGAGCCAGAATTACCACCACACGTATTGCTGATAGTAAACAGAAGAGTAATTAACTAATTTATTCATCTTAGGTGACCTCTAGCAGTTTCTTCTCAGGGAGACTTAGAAACTAGCTTTAGGGGACACTGTGAAGGCAGCCCATATTATTAGCTAAGTGTAGGTAGTGTTTATTCTAAGCTTTTTTTTTTTTTTTTTTTTTTTTTTTGAAAGACTGGCTTGTAGCAGTTGGGAGTGCTTGGTTGAGAATTTGCAGCTGCTTGAGTTGAGTCCTGGCTTTGCTGTTGACTTTGTCCATGTGTCTGACGAAATGACAAACTCTCTAGGCTCTGGCTTGCATTTTTCTGTTAATACCTTGCCTGCCTGCCTGCTGGTAGGTGCTCAGAAACTGATGCCATGTGCTAAGTAAGGCTCTTTAGAAGTGCAGGGTGCTCTTCAGAGATGACAAGAGTTTCTTTCTCAGTTTTCAGCTCAGCTTTGTTCACCTTGTTTTCTGAAAACAAAGCCTTGATGTCGTAGGAGACACTACAAATGAAAACATATCCCATTAGTAATAGCTCTGTGGCCAACGGTATTTTGGTAACTTTTTTTTTCAATTATAAAGGTTTGTAGACACTCCCCAAATAGCAAACAGTCCCTGCACTAGTGTGACTTGTAGTTCTAGATCATCTGTTCCAGCTCTACTCAAACCAGCCACCTCCATTAAACCTGTGGCTGACTGCACCCAGGTTTTAGTTCATTTCCGTTTCAGCTGCTCTTCTGCATGGGGTTGTCAGTATAACTTCTGTTGGGGTTTTGTAAATCATCTATCTTGTGCTTTTCCGTGTTTTTCCTTGTTTTCTCAGCTTGCTTGGAATATTCCAAAGTGTAAACACACAGGTTTTCCCTCCTCTACAGCACCTGTGGGAGAGGATACTTTGTTCAAGTGTGTCCATGGGCTGCGGTTGAGTAACTTGCACTTAGACACGCATCTGTGGTAGTTTGCAGCTGTTTAGTGTATATCTAGAGTTACAGACAGGCATTGAAACAGGCCTTTTTCAAGATCTGGTGCTTGGTGTGCCACTGTGTGTTTTATTGTAGTCTCAACCTTTATATCCCCCCACCCACCCAAGAAATTTTGCTGTTTATATTTGGCTGAAGGAATTTAGTAGATCTTTATTAATTTGAATTTTAATATAATATTTGGGGAATTGTGTCATCTGAGCAGTAATAAACAGTTCTAAAAGACCGAGGAAAAGAGTTACTCAAGAGTCTTGGTTCTGGTAGTTTTCATTATTTCATTAAATTTGTTAAATCTCTGGTGATTCTTACTATAGGGTTAGGTTGTCGTCTTTGATAAGGAGGAGCCTGTTGCTGATTCATTTGGAAATGACTATATTAAGAAAAAGAAACTGCTCTGCATTTGCTTTTATTGGAGCTTTTCCTTAAAACAAGATTTTTTTCTTTGCACTTACAATTAATGTTTCTTCCACATGAGTGCTTGCGTTTTATTTTCCAGATTTTTTCCCTCTAAAACCAATGTGCTGCTCCACTAAGACCCTGTTTTGCATCTTCCCCAGGAATGTCACTGTCTGCCGGATCCTCCCCTCTCCATTCCCCCAAAATTACTCCACATACCTCTCCTGCTCCGAGAAGAAGAAGTCACACTCCAAACCCAGCGAGTTTCATGGTGCCGCCTAGTGCCTCCACTCCTGCCAATAACCCCGTTCCTCAGACTCCATCCTCTGGTCAGGTGATCCAGAAGGAGACTGTCGGGGGCACGACTTACTTCTATACAGATACAACCCCAGCACCTTTGACTGGAATGGTACGGCTCCAGGAAAGAGGGACTGGGCGCTCTTAGGAAAGCTGCTCCTCACATTGGAAGGGCTGTAGGGACATGAGAAAGTATTTTCTTTTTAACTTATTCTCGTGTCATTAATTTCATTCAGTAATCAGAGTGTAGCCATCGTTTGTTTAGTGTGTTGGGGCTTGTGTTCCCCACAGGGTTACCTAGTCAGCACCTGGGCTAGCTAAAGTTTATTCTCTGACTTCTGTTTCTAGCTACTGGAGAGGAAGGTTTACCTCGAGGAAGAAGTCTCAGTTAATGAAAGTCACTGTTGCCTCAGATAAAGCAATAATGTGAAGTTCTAGATAGCAGAATGGCATGCTGTGATAGAGGCTGATAGTGTGGTCACTGAGATGCACGGAAGAGATTCCTACCCACGGGAGCCAAAGAACTGCTGATGGGAAGGGAATCCTGAAGTAAAAGGGGGATGGGGGTGGGACAGACGTGCATACAAAGACCAAGAGAGGAAGAACATGCCCAGAAGAAATGATTTCTTCTCAGGGAATTCCCAGTGACAAGAGATGGTGAAAGGAAGCAGAGAGGAGTGCTGGGCGCCCGCCTTCGCCACCACCACCTCCACCACCACCACCTCCACCACTACCTCCACCACCACTACCACCTCCACCTCCTCCTCCACCACCACCACCACCACCACCATCACCACCATCACCACCTCCACCTCCTCCTCCACCTCCTCCTCCTCCTTCTCCTCCACCACCACCACCTCCTCCTCCACCTCCTCCTCCTCCTTCTCCTCCACCACCACCACCACCACCTCCTCCTCCTCCTCCACCATCACCACCACCTCCACCACTACCTCCACCACCACCACCACCTCCACCTCCACCACCACCTCCACCACCACCACCTCCACCACCACCACCACCTCCACCACCACCTCCACCACCACCACCTCCACCACCACCTCCACCTCCACCACCACCTCCACCACCACCTCCACCACTACCTCTACCACCACTACCACCTCCACCTCCACCACCACTACTACCACCTCCACCTCCACCACCACCACCACCACCACCACCACCACCACCACCACCACCACCACCACCACCACCTCCACCACTACCTCTACCACCACTACCACCTCCACCACCACCACCACCACCACCACCACCACGGCACATAATGCCGGCTCCCCTTTCAGCCTCACTGTTTGGACCACATACATGAAAGAAGTTAACTAGACAATTGAGTAAATAAGTCTTGATTAAAAAAGCCAAATTCCATTAAAATGATGGGAGCTTAAACTATAGGTTTCTATAGCACAGTTTGATTGTCAGACTAGGTTAAATTTAATATTTTGCTAAAAGATGTTTTGAGTGACAGGAAAACAGGTTTCTTTGTCCTTGTAAAGCTTAGTCCTGCTGTGTTTTCCACTCAAGTCACTGTACTTTAGAGACGGTTTTCTTGTTTGTAAAATGTAAAGAGTAGTACCCACTGCCTTCTAGAAATAAATGTAAAAACCCGTGTGTACTACAAAACACTTCAAAGAACTGTTCTGGGAGGTATTTTGCTTTGTTTTGTTTGGGGCGGGGTGGTATCATAACCATGGAACAGTGAACACAGATGTGATTGAGGTAGAGACTTGTTTCTTTCTAGCAAATTCTTATCAATTTAATAAGTTTCGGCACTTTAAAACAATTCTTGCTTGTAGAAAGAAGAAATTGCCCTTACTATGAGAAGGCTGGTTTGTCACTGTCTCTGCTGTTTGTAGAGACCAGTATAACATAGTTTATAATGTTTTTACTCTTCTGACAACCTGAGGTAGTTAACCAAGGCAAGAAAAAGGCAGTTTTACTCTCACTGTAGGGCTCAGGCTTTGTAAAACTACTTTCTGGTTGCAACCCACAGCAGATGACTACCTGAGGACAACGGAAAACAGCTGAATTCATTTTTCTGGGGGTGGAGGTGGGGCTTGGGAAAATGATGATAAAGAAAAAAGGAAGGGGTTGAGTGTGGGGAAGTGAGCCGAGTGACTGGCCTAGTTGGATAGGAGATGGAGCTGTGGGTACGTACGCCTCTGTTTGCTGGTGTGATGCAGCTTATTGAACAGGTATGCAGCAGACTGGACTTAGGTTAGCCCCAGAGACACTGCCTACTCTTTGAGTTGGTTTCAAAAATGCTTCTGAATTGTTGGAAATAGGACATTCTATCCAAGAGCTAGTTTTGTGTTCTCAGTGGGCCTGAAATTTTACAGCTGTATAAATGTTTTTCTTCCTAGACTTTTAAAAATTATTTTTAAAGATAATTTTAAAATAGAAGATTTTTTAAATGAATTCATTCAAAAAGTATTCTTCTAACAGTTGTTGTTTGAAGTATTTAATTCACTGTTATTAAAACATTTAAGATTACCAAAATTTACTACTCGCAGATAAAAGTTAAACTTTTATAAAAATGATAAAGCTTACTAATTGAAGAAAATTGATGATTTACATTTTCCTGCTTCTTGCCTTTTTAGGTATTTCCAAACTATCATATTTATCCTCCAACTGCACCTCATGTTGCTTATATGCAACCAAAAGCAAATGCACCTTCCTTCTTCATGGCCGACGAGCTCCGACAGGTATGCTTTTAGAAGTTAGGGTAGATCCTGACTGTTGGCTGTACTTCAGAGCAGGAGGAAGGATGTACAGACCACTGTAGGCTCACACAATCATCTAAGCAAGGAGATTTAGAACATGGAAGTTTTGTGTATGTTTTTTTGTTTTTGTTTGGTTTGGTTTTTGGAGACAGGGTTTCTCTGTAGTTTTAGTGACTCTCCTGGAACTAGCTCTGTAGACCAGGCTGGCCTCAAACTCAGAGATCCACCTGGCTCTGCCTCCCGAGTGCTGGGATTAAAGGCATGCGCCCCTACACCCAGCTTGTGTATGTTTAAGAAAGCCATCTTAAGGAAATCTTAATGTACAAAATATAGAATTATTATTTAAAAGTGCTTCCTTTCTGTGCTTTGTGTGCTTTGTACCAAAAGGGCTCTGTACATGGGTTTATTTGTGTGTGTGTGTGTGTGTGTGTGTGTGTGTGTGTGTATAAACGCATGCTTACTTGAATGTGTCAGGGAGAGCATATGGAAGTCAGAGGACAACTTGTGGGGTTGGTTCTCTCATTCTAAACTCAGATTAATCAGGCTTGGCAGTGAATACCTTTCCTCACTGAATCATCTCACATGGAAAGGGCCCTTTAAATAAAGCACACATCATTTAAATGGTCTCTAACCTTTAAATTATTGCTAATAGTTAGACATAGTAAGCTTTGGTTTAAGTGACCCAGCAAAATTTTTAAAGTAGATTTTATAAAATAATTTACTTTGTTTTATTTGTTATAAGCAGCGTAGATATTCTTGATATTTATAGCTTCTTACATGTACATTCTCAAAATTATTTTTATTTTGCAGAAGGTTCTTCCAGTGTACGCATGGTTGTGTGTGTGAATGAGTGTATATGGTGTGCACCTTACTTCTTTTTACAATGCTGGGGGTAGAACCCAGGACCTTGTACATGCTAGGCAAACGCTTGAGCTACATTGCTAAGTTTCTGTGTAGATCTTCTGTATTTCGTCTTGAGTTATAGCACCTTTTTCTTTAAATTTAAACTCAACTTTAATTATGGTAGGTAAGTCTATCTGGGGTTTGGATGTGTGTGTGTGTGTGTGTGTGTGTGTGTGTGTGTGTGTGTGTGTTTTTCGGTTCTTCGAATCAGGGTTTCTCCGTGTAGTTTTGGTGCCTGTCCTGGATCTCGCTCTGTAGACCAGGCTGGCCTCAAACTCACAGAGGTCCATCTCGCTCTGCCTCCCAAGTGCTGGGATTAAAGGTGTGTGTCACTGCTGCCTGGCTAGGGTTTGGATTTATGTATATTAACATCTCTAGATATGTTATGGTAGGAGTATTAAAAGTAATAAAAATATTATTTAGTTATAATGGAAGATGCAGATATCAGAATGTCTGTTTATAATCTGTTATCAATATACTTGTTTCTTGTTCTTAGGAGCTGATCAACAGACATTTAATAACAATGGCTCAAATTGATCAAGCAGATATGCCAGGTAAAATGCATATTGATACATCCCTTTCCCCACCCCTGGCAGAAGCAAGATTTCTGAGTTTTGAGGCCAGCCTGGTCTACTGAGAGAGTTCCAGGATAGCCAGGGCTTTACAGGGAAACCCTGTCTCACAAAACCAAAAATAAACAAATAAATAAATAAGGAGGGGGTGACCCTATATTAAGCCACATTAAAAAAAAGTAATAGATTAACAACTTATATGCCTAAGAACATTTAAAGCTTCTACTGTATATTCCAGCAAGTTAATAATGTATTTTAATAGGTAAAGATTTACTATACAGGGCACAAAAAAAGCTTCACTTCTTGTGAAGAGATACAGGGTTGTGAATTTAGCTCAGTGGAAAGCATTTGCCTGGTAAATGCAAGTCTCTTGGGCTCATTCCCCACCACTGGAGGCCAAAATCACAAAGCAAAACCGATAAATTCTACTAAATTAACATTTAAAAATGACCCAAAGACACCTGCTATTAAAGAGGAACTAAAACTTGGAAGGAGATTTACAGTCTGTACAACTGACAAATAATAGAAAAAAGACCTGATCAAACAGCTCACCAGGAAAATGGCCAAAGATGAGTATGGGCATTTTTATGGACAGTCCTTATAGCCAATAAATGTGTCAAGAGAACAAAATAAGGAAATGATCTGACAATATGCCAACTTAGGCTGTAGATCCATATGTTCTGGGTATTGATGATAGTTTAAATTGTTGAACCTGCAACTGCTTTGGAAAACTCAAGCTGAATATCTATATACCCTTTACCTAGCATTTCTGATTCTAGATCCAGACAAACTTTGGTCATTTCAAGAAAGCATGTATATAACAAGCCAGCAGCTAATAGTGAATAGGGACAAATCAGAAACCTTTTCTCTCAAGTTTGGGACAAGACAAGGATGCCACTTTTGCCCTTCCACTCAGATCTGTGCTCCAGGCCTTTGCCAGAGCAGTCAGGGAAAAGAGAGAAATAAAGGCATCCAGTTTGACAGCAGATGGCAAGCTATAAAAATCACAAGACTGTACCAGAAAACTTCTAGAACAAAAAATCAACATTCAGAAATAGCTCATAGCTAACAAATAAGCACATACCAGTGAAGGAATAAATATAGGCAAAGAGATGCTGTCATGGAATCGCTGGAAGAATTTGAAGGGGTCACAATGGAACGATGTCCTACTTGTCAACTGGAAGGACAGTGTTGTTAAATGGCCACACTAAGATACATTCAATAAATGAATATAACCAAAACAACAACAACAAAAATAGCCAGCACCACATAAGGGTTTGAGGTTCCTGTGGTTTCTGTCATGTAAATACATCGGTAGAACCACTACTGCACAGGACAGACTATTCCTTCTTAGAGATTTCTTTCAATTCCCTGTGGTGGTTTCAGTCATGTAAATACGTCGGTAGAACCACTACTGCACAGGACAGACTATTCCTTCATAGAGATTTCTTTCAATTCCCTGTGGTTTGTAGAGCTATGGAACACATTCCGTAGAATCAGACACCAAGATAATGTGTGATCCCTTAGGCAAGCTCATGTGTTTTTGCTGCCTATTTCATCCTTGGCTACGGGACACGGAACCTAGAGCCTCATGCATGCTTAAGACTGAGCTGAATCCCCAGTCCTGAATCTATGATCTGGTGCTTTTGACTCAAGTATAAAACAAGTACTGACTGATTCAGTGTTACTTTCAAACCTGTGTTAAGTAGTGTGTTCTACAATAAAGAAGCATAAAGGATGGGCGCATATGAATATAATTCTAATTTTAACTATTACTACCTTTCATTTGAATGATTTATGTAATTTCCATAAAGAATCAAAAGATAGAAATTTTTTCCCCAAGCTATCTTGTCAGGACTTAATTTAAATAATTTATGTGAAATCCGTAAATGAGTACTTCCTATATACTAGTGATACTATTGTATTAATGAAATTGAGTGTTTACTTTGGAGAAGCTTAGAGACAAGGAAATATGCAGGTTTATATAAGACATTATACACAGAATAGCTATTTCAAAAGCAGAGTTGGTCGAAGCACTGACCCTTAGGCTCTAAAGCCCCACAGAGTCACAAGGATAGTTGACTTGGCCGATTACTAATACAGGGATAGTAGAAGATGTCTCAGAAAGAGCTCGCCCTTTGTTCTTTGAAAGTTAAGACTTGAGAGTGGGCTAAACTAGGTGAAAAGGAGAGTGACTTCGAGGAACTAAACAGAAATAAAGCTGTGCAAGTGCACGGTGCTCAGGGTGGGTAGACCCCACCACCGAGGTGCAGCCTAGGACTGCAGCCCATAGAGCTGTGTTCAGCGGGATCGTGAGAAGCTCCAGTGCAACATAGGGCGCTTAAATCCATTAAGTCCAGCAGTGGTGTATCCCAAGTGCAGCGGACTGAAGGAAGGACATGTCTTCATAACGCTTTTGTCCTGTGACCACCTTCAGTTATGAATAGCCACTGCACACAAATTCAGAAGCCAGATAGTGTGTGCTCTGGAAAGCCCCGGGTATTGAATAGTTCGTCTTCGCCTTGTATGGATGCTTGGTGTTAAAACTGCAGTACCATCCAAAGGTGGTTGCAAATGCCTGTTGTAGCTGGTTCCCCTCCTGCCCTTCACTGTCAGCACTGCTTTATTAGCTGCACCTCTTAACTACCAGGGCAAGTACAGTTTCCTCCAGTTGTGCTTACTTGAGCCAGAGGTTGGTTTGTAAGAGTTCAGTGCCATCTGTCATGTTGATAGGTACACCCATAGATATGCTTGCAGACATGTGTGTACACACTTCCTGATTTAATGAGACATTTCAAATTTCTTTATGCTTTAAAGATAATAAAAAAAAAGTCTATTTTGGTTTTTATAAATATTAGAATGCAAATGTTTAATTAAGTAATGACTCATTTCTGGTAATTATTTCTGAGAACAAAAATCCCGTATTTTGCTTCCAAGAGACTGGAACTGACTTTGTATGAACTTGGGTTGTCCTTTGGCTGCTTAGTAGCCTGGTTTATTGGTACAGGAGCCGTAGTTTGTTTCACAGACATATTATAAATCCAGCACTGCCTCATGACACAAATCTGTTAGGATCTGTGAGTGAATGGATTCGATTTCTTTTTCATTACTGTGAGAACTTTATGAAAGAATGCTTATCATTGAAAATTGTCTTCCTGTGACTTACTCAGCAGTCCCCACTGAAGTTGACAGTTACCATAGCCTCTTCCCTCTGGAGCCACTGCCGCCCCCCAACCGAATACAGAAATCAAGTAATTTTGGGTATATCACATCTTGCTACAAAGCTGTAAATAGCAAAGATGATCTGCCATATTGCCTTCGAAGGATACACGGTAAGGAAGATGGGTTTCTTTTGTCAGGAGTGTACTACTTACTTGAGTTAAGATGATCCATATGCTTCTATAAACAGGGCTTTATTTATCACACACATTTGAAGGACAAGGTTTCTTTTTCTCCCCCCCCCCCCTTTTTTTTTTTGAGCTTGATACCTTATAGGCAACATAGACCATTTTTAGAAATTTGTATTTCTTATGAGCTGTCATTTGCAGTTGATTATGGTAGAAAATTTTCTTCTTTAGGTTTTCGGCTGGTTAACACAAAGTGCATGGTGTTGGTTGATATGTGGAAAAAGATTCAACACTCAAATATTGTAACTCTGCGTGAAGTGTTTACCACTAAAGCATTTGCTGAGCCCTGTAAGTAACTGGTCCTGTGGTGGTTCTGCTCATGGGTTTCACTGTCTGGAGTGACTTCGGTGATGTGTGTTTCTGTTTTCTTGTAAGCGCTTGTGTTCGCCTATGATTTCCATGCTGGAGGAGAGACTATGATGAGCAGACACTTTAATGACCCCAATGCCGATGCCTACTTCACCAAGAGAAAGTGGGGTAAGAGAGATGTGAGCAGACTGTGTTTTGATGCATGCTTTGTTTGGGGGAACAACAGTTCCATATTAAAATATATACAGATTTACTCTTGTCATTTGAAGGGCCCTGCCGTACATGTTTAAGGCATCTCAAAGAATTGGGTTTGGTTTGCAGCAAGTTAGGAGTGTGTCTTGACTCAGACTTTTTATGCCAGTGTTTTTGCTTTACTCGGGGCATTTCCCCAGTTTGTGCTGGTAAATGTAATTTGATAGTCTTACTATCCAGTGTGCCTGTATGATCATTTAAGAAATTACTTCCTCACCATGTGGTTTGTTTATTATGTGTCAAGTCAGGTTTCCTAAAGTAACTTTACTTAAAAATGGAGTATTTTTTTCTGCTCTCTTACTAATATCTAAAGTCATTTTATAATTGAACTGTTTGAAAAAAAAAAAACCTAAACATTTATAATTAATCTAAAATGTGCCTATTTAGAAGGAAAATGATACCAGAGAAAATGTAAATCCATTTTGAGATGTCAAAATGTATATTTTTGTGGACAGTCTCATTTTACGGTGTGGAACCAATGAATGAAGCATCACATTGGTAGCTGTGGTTTTTAATCTTAAGATTTTCTTGAACACAAAACATAATACTTGGGTTTGTCATAACCTTGCTTTCTGCATTCTGACAGTTGAAAGAAGAAAGTTGTGGTTACATAGTTGTTTGACATTGAAAACCTGGTCGGTCATACAGTGTGTTGTATTGTGTTATCTGTGCATGCACAGGCACAGTTTTGTGGAGGATGTGGTGTGACTCTCCCTAAAGATGCATATGGCTATGGCTCGGATGTGCTGTAGTAACACTGCCTGTGAAAGTGGCTGTTGGCCTTGATGTATAGCTGTCTTAACCTCTCTGTAGAGTGTAATGTCTTCATTCTATCCAAAGTGAGATGGAATGGTTCGTTCATATATGCTCATTAAAAATGTTGTCCCAACCATAACTACATAGTCACTATTTTTTTTTTTTATTTACCTTTTAGAGCTTTATTGGGAGAGAGAGCCTCTCCGGAGGGGGGGAGAGAGAGACAGAGAGAGAAGACACACAAGAGGACCAGAGAAACAGAGAGACTGCGTGGAGGGAAGAGAGCAGGAAGAGGGATTAGTCAGGATTTTTGAAATAAGGTCTTGTTTTGTATCCCTGACTGGCCCTGAGTTCTTATGTAGACCAGCCTAGCCTCAGACTTGGAGCAGTCCTGATTGCTTCCTAAGGGCCAGATTATATGAGGCGCCAGGACACCTGCCTTGTACTTTCTATTTATTATCTTTATTCATAATTAACCATTTGACTTTCACATTTTTAGACCCATTCACAGAAAGTTGGTTTATAACCATATGGCTACAAGATTATGGTCACTGAAATAATTAACAAAATATGAATTAAGTTTCTATGTCTCTGTTACTTAGTTAAATATTAACATTGACCTAGAAGGTGATGAAAAGGCCATTTCAAGGCTGAGGGCAGAACTCAGTGGCAGAACAGTTGTCTAGTATGTGTGAGTACCTGGGTTAAATTCCCAGTAGCACAAAATAGACAAAAACACCTACAGAAGTTGTTAGACTAAAGATAACTGCTTTCAGAGTAGATTGATTGTTTCATTATTGATAAGGATACTGCTTTTTAAATGTTGTTCTTGTTCAATATGTTTGGTCAAAAGAAACAGTCATGGGGTCTCTGCTGCGTTAACAACATAAAACCTGTAATCTCAGTTTTGGAAATACTTGGGTTTCTCTGTTAAGCCCTTCCTATTATGAACATTCATGAAAATTCATTTGCTTTCTAGGCCAGCATGACGGACCACTGCCAAGGCAGCATGCTGGACTGTTGCCTGAGTCTCTCATTTGGGCATATATTGTCCAGCTGAGTTCTGCTCTGCGCACTATTCATACAGCAGGTTTGGCGTGTCGAGTAATGGATCCAACAAAGATTCTGATAACTGGCAAAACAAGGTAGTAGCTTTTTAAAATTTTTGAGTCTGGGTTGGGGGGGGGGGGGCGTTGTTTTTGTTTTGTTTTTTTAAATTTATTTTGAATGTGCAACTGTTTTGCTTGTATACATGTATGCATACCACATGTGCTTGGTGCCCATGAAGGCCAAAAGGAGGTATTGGGTTCCCTGGAGTTACAGATAGATGGTTGTGAAACCTCCCCGAAATGTTGGCAAGGTATCTGTGAATAAAGACAAAGTACCAATACCACTTTCTCTGTAGAGCCGTTTCTATTTGGCAGTTTCAGATTGGCAGAGCTGTTCATCTGGAAAGTCTGCAGTTTGCCCCTCCCTTCATTCACCCCTTTGGTTTTTCCAGACAGGGTTTCTCTGTGTAATAGCCCTGGCTGGCCTGGAACCCACTCTCACAGAGATCTGCCTGCCTCTGCCTCCTGAGTGCTGGGATTATCAAGTTGCTAGATGATTGTTGTTAGCTAGTTCCTGAGCATTGAGAAGAATACAATGAGGAAACGGATACCATGACTTCACCTAACCTTAGTTGCCCTAAGTTATTGAGAGTTGCCTTGTGCAGTGCAGCCTATGGAACTGAGTACTGTGCCGAGCTGGGTCCTGGTGTTCATATCTATAGCCTCATTACTTGGGAGGCTAACAGCCTGGGCTGTGACAGAGAGAGGCCTTGTGCATGCACACCTAGTAAAAACTAACAGCAGTAAAGACCAGCGGTGTCCTGGTCCATGTTCTTGCTGTTACTTGCTTGTAGGTTACAAGCCTTCCTAGATTGAGGAAGTTCTTGGCTTTTGTGAGCTTCAGCAATGACATTAGACTATGCTGTGACACTTTCCCCTTAGTTTAAAAATTGGTGAAGAGGTTCGAGTTCATGTATGTAAGATGCTTAGAACAGTGCCAGCTACGTCTTTAGCAAGTGTTGGCAAGTAAATAGTTTCCTTTCATGAGTAACTCAAACAGCTTGATGTGTTAAGGGTTATCATCCTGACTTTATCAGTTACTAACTTTTACAAGTAGAATCAAACCGTTTAATGTCTCTCAGTCTTGGTTTCATTATCTCTGAAATGGTTGATTTTGTGGGTGGGGAGGATGGAGGTGGAAGTTACAGTCACTTACATTTTAGGTCCTTTCATAATATTAGGCAATGTTAAATATTCATTAGTATATACTAAGAAAAGTATAATTTTTTTAAATCTTTTGATCCTTACAGATTGCGAGTAAATTGTGTAGGAGTTTTTGACGTTTTAACATTTGATAACAGTCAAAACAATAATCCTTTGGCATTAATGGCTCAATACCAGGTGAGTAGAATTCGTATGGGTGTTTAAAGCTTGTTTTGTTTTTGTTCTTTTAAGCTAAACTTGGTTTTAAAGTATTGACTCTCAGATCATTTTTGAGTGGTATCTTAACCTCCGTGGTGTAATTAGTGCAGCCTTACTGTTGAAACAGACAGGATGAAGGACCATGAATACAAGCAGAGACTCTAGCTGTTTAACACTGGAATATATTTTTCTCAGTCAGATGAGTGGATTATATTAGATGTTATAGCTTATTTCACCTTTCCAGACCTACTAGTTTGGCTTTTGAGTGCTTGTCTGTCCCACTATATTATTTTGAAAGGAGTAGCGTTGGAGCGCCCTGCTGTGTTTTCCTCGGTTGCTATAGTCTGTCACTTCTTATATATATATGTATGTATGTATGTATGTATGTATGTATGTATGTATGTATATATATATATATGTATATATGTATATGTATATATATATATATTACCAGAATTTCATTATTCTCTAACTCATTCTGTTACTACTGAGTCAGCTTCACAGTGTTCTAAGCTATTTAGTTATTTAGTTGTTTTTTATTTCCTCATTAATATGCTATTGCGTAGAAATACAAGAACGCAACCCTGCGTCTGGGAGTGTAGTTCAGTGGTAGAGTGGTTCTTAGCATACACCAGGCTCTAGAGCATTTGATCTCCAGTACTGCCCAAAACAGCAAAGACTGTCCCTGGGAGGAAGGAGTAGGAGTGGGGCTCCATAATGATTACTGTGTGGAAGTAACCTGTGTATTTGAAGTAAAGAATTCATTTCCATGGGTCTGTCTCGCCTCCCGAGTGCTGGGGTTATCAGTTCACATTGGGATAGGAAACCGCCACTACAGCTGACTTCAGTTCTTTGTGTAAGAAGTCATATCCATTCCTGTTGCAAGGCAGAATGGTTTCATCACATGAGGAGATGCTTCCCCTTGTCTACCTCTTTTCAACTTTTGTTTGTTGAGTTTACTGACAAACTTTCAGAACAAAAAGGAAAGGAAATGATAGGGTAAGAAAGTGAATCCTGACTAGTGTTCCCTCTTCAGCCTCATGCAGCAGTCTCTGGCTATTGACTCACAGCCGTGCTGTCGAAGATCTGGTGGCACCTTTGCACACACCTTGTATGTATGCCTTTCCTGTCGGAATTCCCCTTGGCCATGCCTGCCTTACCAGGCTGCCTTGATGTTGATAGTGGCATCTGGTAGGCACTGTGGGAATAAATCCTGATTTTTCGCGCGCGCGCACACGCACACGCACACGCACACGCATGCACACACATCCTGAAGCCACTTTGTTCTATCTAAACACAGTTTATTTCTTCACTTTCTGTGGAATGTTATTTTTAGTGACTTTTTTTCTGCTGCTTTATACTTATTTAGTAATTAATTGGCCTAAATTTCTTTTCATCCAAAAGTGACTGATGAGCTAGGTGTGGGTGGTTCATGCCTCCAGTCGTAGCTCTGAGGAGGAGGTTGGAGGTTAGACAGTGAGTTTGTGGTGAGCATAGGCTATCTTATAAGGTAGCCAAAATGTGACCGCGTATTACTGAATACTAGTGATCTGCATATGTCTTAAGAAAGTTACACCATTACACTTTTGGGTAATATTTAGAGCCAGTATACCAGAAATCTAGAAACCTCTCGGCCACATTAAAAAATAAAACTCCTGCCTTAGAGTTATCACTGGTTTGTTTTGAATAGAATTGGTTTTTTTGAAAATTAGTATTTGCACAAAGCCCTTGGGTTACTACCTTCAGCACTAAAAAATCACTTAGGAATAAAAAATGAGAGTAGTTTGAATCTTCTTTTCTGACTCACTTTTTTTTTTTTTTTTTTTTTTTTGGCAAATGGATACTATTTCACTTAATTTATTGTGGAATACCTCATAAAATGAAGCTCTTTTAAAGGGGGGGGGGGATACCTTGAATTACAAATGACCAACTGTTTTACCATCCTGGGCAGCCATTTTGTGAGTTAGAAACTGCTTTCATTTATAAACTCTGCCAACTCTCCACCAATTGTCACTTTCTTCATTATTCAGTAAAATGAATATATCGGGTTTCTTTCCATTTTTTGATGTATATATGTAGATTTTTATATAGATTATTACAGTGAGGCAGGCATAGGAGGGATTTAAGATGGTCCCAGAGTGGGAGTGTATTGACAGGAGAGAGGAGTACATTGTTTCTTGTAGTCTAGTTTTCATAGTCTGTTTCAGACACATGACCAGAGAGAATGACTTTCAGTAAAGTGTACATAAGAAGAGCCATAGATAGAATCAGGAAAAAAAAAACAAGAAACCAAAAATCAGGAAAAAACTTAAAAATGAATCTTGGGTTGGGGATTTAGCTCAGTGGTACAGCGCAAGGCCCTGGGTTCGATCCTCAGCTCCACCAAAAAAAAAAAAAAAAAGAATCTGGGGAAACTTCCTGAATTCAACAAATTGGGGGGGGGGGACCTGATAGAGGGAGGGAGCAGAATAACAATGGAAAACAAGAGGTCCTGAGTTTGTAATGCTAACGTTTCTTAACTAGTGAAGACTTTGTAATTAGAATGTAAATTGTAATCTAACCTGGATTGTATCATGTGTGTATTTTATATCCTGCATATAGATATTTACACCACAATTCTTTGTTGTTGTTTGAGACAGGGTTTCTCTGTGTAGTTTTGGTACCTGTCCTGGATCTCACTCTGTAGACCAGGCTGGCTGGGATTAAAGGCTGCCGCTGCCGCCGCCACCACCCGGCTATACTACAATTTTTAATAGTAGCAAAACTAAAGTTATAAAGTAGCAATGAAAATAATTTTATGTCAGGCAATGGTGGCACACACCTTTAATCCAAGTACTTGTAAGGCAGAGGCCGGTGGATTTCTGTGAGTCCAAGGCCAGCCCGGTCTACAAAGACAATTCCAGAATAGCCAGGGCTGTTACACAGAGAAACGCTGCCTCAAAAAACTAGAGGGGGGAGGGGAGGGGGAGGGGGAGAGAGTGGAGAGGGAGAGAGAGTGGAGGGGGGGGGGGGATGTGTTTTATGAGAGTCACCTCAACATGAGGAACTATATTACAGAGTCACAGCATTAGGAAGGTTGAGAACCACTGTTTCAGAAGGAAAGCTTCAGGGTAGCTCATTTTAAAAACAAGAAATGGGGAAAAAGTTAAAGAATTCATTACTTAAAGAATATTGTTAGTGATCAAAAATAGTGATTTGGAAAACAGACGCAAGCTGTCCTTGGTCTGTACCACTTTGATGTTCTATGATAGGTGTATTCTGAAGTCAAGTGAACGCTTGCTTGGAGTGGGATGTCTTGTCTTCACGTTCCTGTGGCCATCTTGGATTCATGAAATGAGAAATGCATCTGTTTAGTCACAGTGATCTTAGCAAAGCCAGCATGTAGTGGCCTTCAGGTCTGTGTAACAGGGAAGACTGTCAGCTGTATTTAAATTTTCGAAATAAAAATACAAACTCTGGGGCAAGTGAGCTGGCTCAGCAGCTGAAGACAGTACCATGGAAGCCAGATGACCTGAGTTGGATCCCTGAAGCCAGTGTAAAGGGGGAGGAGAGAGCTGACTGCAGTGCTTGGCACCTATCACACACTGCTGCCTTCTCTTCCCCAATGGTCACAGAAACTTTTAAAGCAGCAGACCCATAATTGGAATATGAATTGCTTATAGTAAATGTTTGTTAAAAAGTGTAGTCCTAGCCAGGCACACTTACCTCTAATCCTTTAGCACTTGGAAGCAGAACTCTGTGAGTTCGAGGCCAGCCTGGTCTACAGAGCAAGATCCAGAACAGGCACCAAAAACTACACCTAGAAACCCTGTCGGGGGGGTGGGGGGGGGGGTGGGGGACAGGACACAATGTAGTCCTAGAAGTACATTTATTAGGGTGACTTGGATGCTCTAAATATTTTGGACCTATTTATTAAATGAAACCGAAAGAGAGGCTCAGAAATCCTTTTTAGTTGGGTCATAGTGTTTCTAACAAGTAACCATGCTGAGAACCTGTCCTGAGCCCTCTCTCCTGTGTGTTTACAATGTGGTTTTCCTGTTAGGTGATGTGTTCGGTGTGTTGAAAATGTACCTGTGAAGTAGAAATTAAGTTATGTTTGTTCTCTCATGTCAGCAAGCAGATCTGATGTCATTAGGAAAAGTCGTGTTGGCTTTGGCTTGCAACTCTTTGGCAGGAATTCAGCGAGAGAATTTACAGAAAGCCATGGAATTGGTGACAATCAACTACTCCTCTGACCTGAAGAACCTCATCTTGTAAGTATAAACATTACATGAAGCAGAGTAGTCCTCTATGATTAAGATAGAGCTTTCCATAGGAGCCTCCCACTGTTATAAAGTCAGGCAGACACAGCAGCTGCTAATGGCCTAATCTTTATATGTTTCTTACAATGCATAAACCAGTTTGTTTCAATTAGCCACTTGGTCAGAGAGTTTCCTTTAGAGTTGCACCGACACATACTAGCTACTAGCTCTTGGGTTACACTAGTCATATTTCAAGAGCTCCACAGCCACGTATATTGCTCCCAGCTAGCTAAGTCATGGACAGCACAGACAGAACATTACTGCCATCTCTTGAGTTCCCTTGGCCATTGTTGCTCTAGATAGTGAGAGACTATAATGCAGCCTCCTTCACAGTCTAGTTATGTATGTGAGTCTGGTCTAGGCATGCAATTCAGAGAATGGAAGATTCCAGGAAATCTTTGAGTGTAAGTTTGGAATGCATTTGACTTCAGAGAAACTGAAGGATCCCTTACTATCTCAGACACGTCTACTAGTGAGGATGTCAGGAGAGGACAAACAACTTTTATTACAGCTATGAGTCTAGGGGAAAAGATGCTAGGATGACTCTAATTTTCCCTGTTAAGTTCTAGAAGCCATTAGAATTTATTGATCCTAATCAGTAGTTTCTTTTAGCTTCCAGTGATCCCTTGTGCTCTTTCTGTGTAGCCCTGGATGGTCTAGTTTCTTTTTGGATGAGCCCTAGGGATGGAGGATGGGGCTGCCCACCTGTTCTTCATTAAACTGGCTTCCCTGTCTTGCTTGCGAGACACTGGAAGGAAGCCAGTGTTTGCCTGGGACCTAGAAATAATCAATTAATACGATATAGCTTTTGGGGGAAAATGTTTTGTGTATGATTCTAGCCTTAGTTTACAACATTCAGATTATTCTGGACAATTGCAGACTATAAACTCTAAAAGTTCCCTTTTGAAAAAGTAGGAGCTGAGGATAGTAATTAAATTCACTTTATGTGGGGCTGGAGAGATGGCTCAGTGGTTAAGAGCACTGGCTGCTCTTCCAGAGGTCCTGAGTTCAATTCCCAGCAGCCACATGGTGGCTCACAACCATCTGGTACCCTCTTCTGGCCTGCAGTCATTACACTGTATATATATTAAATGAATCTTAAAAAACGGAAGAAAAAAAAATCACTTTATGTTAATTATTGGAAGTAGATAGTGATATGAGGCTTTACATACTTGAAAAATTGCTTAGAAAAAAGTAAATAAATGAAAAGACATTCTTCATTAGTGACAATAAACTAACATCTACTGAGCTACATAAGTCACTTATGAACTGCTTGACATGACTTGCACTTAATTCTCTAACATCTATAAATGGAATGTCATTATTAATACCATTTTAGAGACAAAACTGAGGCACAATAAGTTAGAGTGAATACCTGGTCAAGTTGTCACATAGCTGGTAAAAGGTTCCAGTATGATTAGGTAAGTGTAAATATCAGTGGTAGTAATTAAGATAATTTGTGTGGTTATAATCATTCATCTACTCATCAAAAGAATGTTTATGTATGCCAAAATCTGAGGATACTTCAGTAAGATTAACATAATTCCATCCATCCTTTTAGCGGCTTATAAAACATTGAAGGGCTGGGGAGATGGCTCACCAGCTAAGAGTGTGTACTGCCCTTGCAGAGCACCTGAGTCAAAACTGCTGGTAACCACAGCAGCTCCAGCGGATAAAATCCCTCTTGTGGCCTCTGTGGGCATCTGCACTTAGGTGTCATACCCCACCACCACACATACTTACAAAGTTTAAAAAAGATATTAAAGATAAAAGCAAGTAAGCTGTTTGCAGCCAGTGAGAAGACCTATGAAGACAGTTCCTGAGGCATGCTTGTAAGGAGGTGAGAGAGAAGGACTTACCTTTAGAGGAAACAGTGGCCAAGTGATGGACCCTCACTGTATTCTTCAGGTGGCTTTTGAAAGAGCAACACTTTCTCCCTCCCTCAGTGGTGATAGAAAAGGAGGTGAACTGGTCCCTCCTGCTCTCTTAGTCTGTAGAGATGGCCCAGAAGTGACAGGTGGCATATGAAGTCATGGAGCAGAGGACAGTTTCTCACTGGCTAAGTCATTTTTGCATAATTGAAGATTCATTTTTAGACTAAAAAATTATTTTTGGTTAGGTGTGGTGGCATGTGCCTGTAGTCCAAAGAAATATGAGGCAAGATGCTCAATTGAATCCAAGAATTTAAAGCTTTCTTGGGCAACATAGCAAGACTCTGTGGCAAAAATAGAAGCAGGTTATCTTTGAAGACCAGGAGGGGAAGAAGTTCCCCATCCCTCAGCCTTCCAGTGTTTCACACTCTGAGACTTGTTCACGGTCGTTTCATGTAGCTGTATTGAAACAAAGGGCTTAAGGGTGGAAATGGGTAAGTGTGGCCTTCTTCTGCTTCACTGTTTCACATCTCTAACAGTGGACACACAGAGGAGAGATGTCTGGACTTAAAATGTTCCAGAGAAGAGAAGCAATACTGAAGTTTCAGAACAAAATTTGCATGAAAAATATGTTTTAACACAGATTATAGTGACAGCAGCACCTGTGTGCTGATGGCCGTGTTGTCCTTAACTGGCACTGCCCTTCACGGATTCTTCTCTGTCTTGACAGGTACTTATTGACTGACCAAAACAGGATGCGGAGTGTGAATGACATCATGCCTATGATTGGTGCTCGGTTTTACACTCAACTGGATGCTGCTCAAATGAGAAATGATGTCATCGAGGAAGACCTTGCTAAGGTCAAGTCTGGTTACTGTGTAAACTGGCACATAGTACTCACTGTGCTGCTGGCTGGGACTGCAGTGCTCTTCTTGTCCACACTGGGTGTTAGTGTCTAAAATCTTGGTTTTGTTTAATGTGAGTATTTTAAATACTCCTAGAATTGATCAATTGCATAATCTCCTTGAGTGTGACTATGCACAAAATAGGCATATGTTTAAGAGCATAACCCAAAAGTGTGGGTGTTGGGATTTATTGTATAAGAATAATATGGGTGCAGAGTACCATTTTTAAAACTTTTGTTTATATTCGGTCTGGACATTAACATTCTCTCTGTTTTAAAATGTTTTATAGGAGGTTCAAAATGGAAGACTGTTTAGACTTCTAGCAAAATTGGGAACAATCAACGAGAGGCCAGAGTAAGGGTTTACAGTATTGACAGCATGTTTTCAAGGAAACTAACTTGTAAAGGAACGAGTGGACTACTTTCCTAATGTTTCTGTTAGGAAAAGGAGGAAGTTCTTAAGGAAGTGACCTTGAAACTGCTAGCCATTAAAGAGCTGTGTGAAACCACAGCCCAGGTGTGGTTGTTCTTAGGAACGTGTATGCCCATATTAGAAATCGGTCGTGTGTGCCGGTAAAGGAAGGTAATAGCAAGTACTCTGTTTCCTGTAGGAAGCCTGATCACATCTGTTTTTCTTGGGAGACATTAGAAATCTCTTAGCTGTAGCATGTCTCTCTATGAAAATGCATTTTTATAGATGTCATGTTGATAATAGAGTGACTTGTCATTTCATGCTGTCTCAGTTCAACCTTGCTTTTAAGTTAGAGTTATCAGACACAGAGTTGGTGTCTGCACTTTGTTAATTGTTGACAGGCTGGACAGAGTTGCAGTTATGACTACAGTAAGTCACGCCTCAGGATTGTCCGTTCTCACAGAGGGAAATGACCAGTGCTTTTGGGATTTCTTTTCTCCATGGAGTTAAAGCCTGCTTACCTGTTTTCCTTTTCTTTTTTAAAGATTTATTTTCATTTTACATCTTTGGGGATATTTGCCTTGGATGTATATCGTGCACTACATGCGTGCCTGGTGTCTGAGGAAGCAGAATATAGCATCAGATCCCCTGGAACTGGAGTTACAGACAGTTGTGAATCTCTGTGTGGGTGCTGAGAATCAAACCCAGGTTCTTTGTAAGACCAGCCAGTGTTTTTAAGCAGCGAGCCATCTCTCTAGCCTCACTTGGCTATTTTCAAAAGGAAGATTCTCGGTTAGGATTCTCTGTAATAACTGTCCTAAGTAAGAGGATGTATGTTTACTAGTTCATGGTAACCCTGTCTCAGAATTTTCATTGATCTACCCCGTATTCAGGACATGCGGGTCTTCTGTTCTGTTGACTTTTCCTCAGCATTTGGTTCACCTGGTGGCCCATCCTCTTCTTCAGCACAACCTGATGTAGACATCCAAGGCCTCTGTTCTCGAGGTTGGCATTGCTGTAAAGACCATTCTCAGCGTCATCCCGGTTCTTTGTCTGTAGTTGGCCTAGCTATGTTCTCTTGGGGCTGATAATTGTTTCATATAACGCACTTAAGCAAATAGTTTGTCTTTAGCACTTGACAGTTAATTCTATATCAGAGTTAGGAAATACTTGGAAAAGTCTAAGGTAGGCAGGCCAGCAGGTCCTTTTCTCAGCTCCTGTCCCCTCCAGGCTGTCTGTGCCTCACAGCCGTCACATTTACACTCAAGTCTGGCGCATCCTCTCTCCGCTCTGGGGGAGGTAAGGTGGTGCCTTTCTCGCTCTAGGTTAACCGCTCTGGTGCTTGCTTGTTTTCTCTGACTTATTCTTAGTCAGTGAAGTCAGTGAAGTCAGTTATTCAAGAGGTGAATCCATGAGGTTTATGTTATATGTGAATTTTCAAAAAGTTTTGTGGTGAAAAATATCCTCCCTCTCTTTATACCTAACAACCTCAGTCTTCCCGGTTCTCACCCTGACTAGTTTATTTATAAAAATTTTATATACACTTCCAGAGATACAGGTACTTTTCTCTTTTTAAGTACATAAACATTGTCGCTTCTCACTGTACTAATGTTAGAAATCTTCCTGCTCAGCTCTGTTTGGAATTAGGCAGAATCCTCCATGATATGCACCAGTCTGACCTGCTTCTCCTTCTGCTGCCCTTGTGATGGTGCATTGCTCCTGTCTAAGAGAACTGGAGCTGGGTGGTAGCGCATGTCTTAAATCCCAGAACTCTGAGACAGAGGCAGGTAGATCTTTGTGAGTTCGAGGCCAGCCTGGTTTCCTCCAGGTTTGCAGGATAGTTTGGTATTGTTCTTGAGAAGGCCTGACTAACAATGCTGATTTCTTTAACACTTGGAATTTTTGTTGAATTTTTGTTGAATTTCAGTACCGTTTTGCTTGGGACTTGCTCTTTAAGGAGCCTATTTGAGGATCTTTTTATGTCTGTGGTTGATTTTTATTATGCTGTCTGATCCTTGTCTCCTATAGGTTGCCTGTTTGGGAGCTAATCATCTCTGACTGTGCTTAGGCTTTTCCTCTATAGATGTTTATATTTTATATGTGTGGCCAAATTGATGAAACTTTGTTTATTATGACTGAGTTCGGGTGAAGAACAATATTGTATACTTTGAAATGATTCTAGAATGCTTGTCACATTTTTTCCAGTCTGGCAGTGTTAGCCTGTTCTCCATTTGCCCCGCCCACCTGTCTAGATGTAGTGGCCTTTCGTAGTTTGCTGACTGCAGAGCATGCTTGTGTCGGGGCAGCAGGCTCAGCTCCTCCTTCCAGGGCAGGTTCATGTGTTGGCCCTGTCGTACCTGCTTGTCAGAGCACTGTGCAGTTAGGCAGGCCCTGCTTTTCTGTTTCCTGCTAGACTGCAGCTTCTCAGGGTGCTGAGAAAGAACTACAAGCCGTCTCTGGTTCCCCAGTGCTCACAGCTCACCTTCTAGTGGAATGTGAAGGACAGGAAGCAGCTTTTTTTCTTTGTAAAGAATTTCCCATTTTATGTTCTTTGGTAAAGTGGAAACTTAGCTGACGTCTCTGTAACCTGGAGCATGGTTAGAGAGATTTCCTTACAGGCTTGGCCAGAGATGTTTAATGACTGACTGACTGACTGACTGTCTTTCTGTCTTTCTGTCTTTCTTTCTTTCTTTCTTTCTTTCTTTCTTTCTTTCTTTCTCTCTCTCTCTCTCTCTCTCTTCTTCTTCTTCTTCTTTTTTTTTTTTTTTGCCTATTTACCTAGTTGTAAAGATTGAGTGGTCTATAAGGGGTAGTTGTTCCTATGAACTGAGTGTTGAGAAGTGTGATTTATGTATTTTGGTTGAGGTTGGTTGCTTTGTTTGTTTCTTTGGTTGGTTTTTAAGCACTTTATACAAGCTGTCTAATTTCTTATTTACTGGGGAAAATGGGGTTAATCTTGAATCCACATGCATGTAGAGATACTGAGATCAAATACTGATTCCCCAGGTTTCAGAAGGATCCGACTTGGTCAGAGACTGGAGATCGTTATCTGTTGAAACTCTTTAGGGATCATCTTTTTCATCAGGTCACAGAAGCAGGTGCTCCCTGGATTGACCTCAGTCACATCATTTCCTGTCTCAACAAGGTAATCTGTGAGGAAAACCAGTAGTTTTTAATAGTTTTTTTGTTACATCAGTGTGTGTGTGTGTGTGTGTAGGGTCAGAAGACGATTTGGAGCTCATTCTCTCTTTTGTGCAGGTGTGTCAGGCTTGGTGGCAAGCACATTTACAACAAGCACAGTTGTTACAACTTGATAGCGTTGTAGTGTGTACAAGTACTAGGAGACTGAAGAAAACAGGGTGTATACCTGTGTACTTTGTGAGGAATTTAAGACAGGACATCTCCCCCCCCCCTTTTTTTAAGATTTATTTATTATGTATACAGTGTTCTGTCTGCATGTATGCCTGTATGACAGAAGGCACCAGATCTCATTACAGGTGGTTGTAAGCCACCATGTGGTTGCTGGGCATTGAACTCAGGACCTCTGGAAGAGCAGCCTTTGCTCTTAACCTCTGAGCCATCTCTCCAGCCCAACAGTGAGATTTTTTTTTTTTTTTTTTTGCTGAGCCCTATGAAAAGGCCAACCAGCCCCCTCAAGGGGGTCATGATCCACAGGTTGCTTTGCATTATGAATCTTTTACTTGGATAAAGCATTCCAAAGGACTGCACTTCCTCCTTTATACTTTGTTGACATGTCATTTGTCTCCTTGAGGAGAATATGTGTAGGCACATGTGTGCATATGGTAAAAAAGACCCTGTCTCAAACCGGGGGCGGGGTCAGGGGGAGAGAAAGACTGACAAGTTGTCCTCTGACCTCCACAACATGCACCCACTGTGGGACACATCCATGAAAGAGAGGAGGTGTGTTCGGGAGTAAATCATAGTCTTTATATAAAGCTGCTGGTAAATCAGGTGCTGACAAAACAGTGGTCGTGCCATGTCCGTCCATGGCCTTTCTCTTCTTTGGTTTTAAAAAGTAGAAAGAGATCAAAGAGATTAAGCAAAGACTGTCTTTATACATGCATGACCTAGAGTATATGTATGTGTCTCACTTCTCCTCAGCTGTCTGTGAAAATCCTACATTTCAGGTAGCAGAGAGGATGTCAAGTAGGGAACCTGCTGGTAGCCCTGCAGGGAAAGCAGGCTGTGCTGCTGCCAGGTGCTGCTTTGCCCTCGTTTGAGTTTCTGGAGAACTGTTGTGGGGGGGCTGTCCACAGCACAGGGCTGCGTACCACTGGTCTGCTGGGGGTGACTCAGGCTCATCCTCCTTGACTTCTTAAAGGGAGGACATTTGGGGAACATGTTCTCACAGGTCGTAGCCTAGTGTTGCTGATGTCAGCATTTAGTAGTTAGAACTGTGTTAAGAGTTTGTAGATACTGACAGTGACTGTACTACCAAGCCATATCGTCCAATAGAAAATAAAACTTACTCCAAATCTGGAATGTCAGTTTTCCAAGTTTGAAGAATAAAGTAAAAGGGAGAGAGACCGTATTGGCTAAAATCTAAGATTCTGCGAAAGGTCATTTTTATGGGAATGATTGACGGAAATTGTTGGTAAAACATTTTGACAGTTTTAAGCCTACAGTGAAATGTCAACCTGTTTCAGTGAGTCGGTTAGTGGGACACTGAAGGAAGCAGCTAAAACTACAATGGGAACCATGTCCTAAACACTCCTGCTAAACCCCGGGGGCTGGAGTGGACACCCATAGAGGAAGGCACAAAATCAGATGCTTCACAAAATAAAATGGCAAAGAGTAAGGGACTGAGTAGACACGGAACTACTCATTGGTGACATCTAATTGACATTCTCTGGAGTCCAGTTTGGCTGTGGATACCATAGTACTTCTATGTATTTCTCCTAAAGAATACATACTTCATCCTTTCTATTTGCACTGATACTCAAAATATACAAAATGGAAACTGTTGGGCAAATAACTAAAGAGCACCAAGTTGACCAGAAGATAGTAATCAAACGTGTTTTAGACACTAAGGCAGACAGGAGAAACATGGTGATGTTTCTTTGGGGAAACTGATGGGAATCTGAAAGGGCACTTTGAAGTGTTTCTTTTCACTGTCCAAGTGCTGTCCTAAGTGGGTTAAATCAGCTCTCTTCCTCGAGATATGAACTACATATTTTTTATACCTGACCTCTTTCAGCTAGACGCTGGTGTGCCAGAGAAAATAAGCCTGATTTCCAGGGATGAGAAGAGCGTGCTGGTAGTGACGTACAGTGACCTCAAACGCTGCTTTGAAAATACCTTTCAAGAACTGATTGCGGCTGCAAATGGTCAGTTGTAGTATTTGCTAAAAGTGTCCACAGGGCATGGTGAAGGACTGAGCCTATAGCCAGTTGCACTACGGTGACCTGTCGCTGTCTCCTGCCACCAGGGCGATGAGCAGGAAGGAAAGAGTGGAGCTTTGCACTCGGGTCAGGTGCACTGTTACTTGAGAGGAAGAATGTCTCACTTTCTACGCACTCTGGCTGCCACAGGCCTCTGTGAAGAGTTTATGTCAGTGAATGATGCTCCTGCTTCTGTTTTTCCACTTGTGTATGCACTAATTTTAATTTTTTAAAGACTTTTCTGATCTTTGACCTCTTGCCACATTGTATACTTATTAAGGGAACTATTTGCAAGGACATTAGGAAACAAAAAGAGGCAGCTTTTTGCCACTAAGAGATGCAAAATTTGCTTTTGGGGGATGGGCCAGGTCAGTAGTACAGTGTAGTGCATAGTCCTTAAGAGTAAGCTCTGTGTGCCACCTACCATTAGCTCAAATTGAAGCTTGTGTTTAAGAACACACAAAGAGAAATATCAGTGAGTTGTTGAATATGAATTCCCCGTTTGTTGATTTAAATCCTTTTCCAGGTAACGATCGGAACAGTAGCTGAAGGAGCAGGCCCTGCTCTTCTCCAGGTTCATTCGGAGCCTTCTTCAAAGAGCCTGCCAGTCAGATACACTTTCATTGATGCAATTTCTAATAGCAAAAATGAAATTGTGTTGAAGGCCTAAAGTTGAGGAGTTGTATGTATTACTTTAAGGTCTTTGCAGTTTGCTTTTCTTGTCTTTGAACTACAGCTTTCTAATGGTACTTTACACTGGATACAGACTTAGAGACACTGTGGAGGAGGTGGACATGGAGCACAGCAGTGGCTGATGCTTGGCAGTCTGACTCTGGAGGGACACTGTCTGCTGTGCCTTTGTGCTCACTGCTTAACCCAAAGCGACTGCAGGACCGTCCTGAGAGCCCGTCTCGAAGTTCGCAGTGTGCCTCCTTGGAACTCTATTTGGACATACCTTTGTCGCCAAACTCAAGTATGTGTGGGATTTTTGGTCACTTTGATACCGAAGACTGCCAAATACATAGGGATTTTCTCCTAAGGCCACCATGAAGACTTCATCTCCTCCTCAGAGCTGAGTGTTCAGTTTGTGCTGGGTGTGCACACATGACTAGGAAGAGAATGTAGAGACTCAGAAGGTCAAGACAGACTCCCAAGCACTTGCAGCTGACGTCACTGTCTTCATTTTTAACAAGCATACGTATTTGTATATTTCAGAGAAGTTTTTAACATTTCTCTGTCCACTTTTTATAAGCTTTAAAATGATTTTTCTCTGCCTTGAGATTTGCATCAAGAAAAAGCACCTCTCTTCACCTAAAAGCTTTGACTAGAGACACAGGTCACATGTCTAACAAGCACGTCTGCATCCACGAGTGGTCGCATCAGTTGTCAATGGAAAATCAATGGCTGCATTTGATCTGGATGGATTTAAAAGAACATAATGTTCAATATTCAAAGGATAATGAACATTTGCCACCATGATGGTCCTTTTGTTTAAAAGGACCTTTTATTTAAGAGGAACAAGAACTTTTGATGTAACACGCAAAAGTCTTTATCATTAGCTCATGTATTTGAGGAAGAGCAGCTGTCTTTTTATATGTTTTTTGACAAATCATATTGTAATTCTTTTGTACAAAAAAGAACTACTTGTATTCTAGAAGAAATATGAAATGCTTAATTTATAAGCGGGCTGGAGATTTTTTCCAATATTGTTTTCTTTGAAAATGAAAGGGGATCATCTATTTTAGTTTTGGGGGCATGGGAACTTTTTGAAAATTTTCATTTGTGGACCAATGTTATGTGAATGCTAAAGAAGGGCAGGGGTAAATTAGGGCTTGAATCTCTCGATCCGCATAGACCAGCAAACTTCCCCTCTGCAAGGCAGGTTCACATCACAAACCCAATGTCTGCATCAGAAACGCCAGTTTGCTTCAGCCCCTAGTAACCTCAGGGCTTGGTTTGGGTAGTTAAGGGAGTCAGCTGAACGTTTTCATGAGTAAATATTGTCAGCCAGAAAACAGTTGGTGTCAGGTAATACATATTTTTTTATCTTTGTTTTATATTTATTTTTCATTTCATTTTTATTGGGAATGGTTCAAAAGAACTCTTGAGTTCTGCTTCGGTGTTTTTTGGGGGGAGGGATTTTGGTTTTATTTTTTTGTTTGTTTTTTTTTTTTAAAAGGGAGCCCTCTTTTCCACAATGTAAACCCATTTAGGAGGTTGTCTGAAAGTTAATATTTAGTCCATAGGAAGACTTGACTATCTGAGAGTGTCGAATTAAGGATGTGAACTCCCCATAACTTCCTGTTAGGACAGACGGCACAGAAAGGACAACCTGGAAATCATGTAGTGTCTCTCATTTCAGCTGTCTGTGCCTCTTCTAAACCTGTTGGTATTTACTTCTCTGCAGATGCCTTTGAGGGCGCCCTTGAACTTTGCTTTGACCTTGGTTCTGTCATTTGGATGTCAACACTGTCCCTAAAAAGCACCAGTGTGTTAAGTTCTAGCGTCACAATCCCAGTCTCTGTTGCTCATCATTAACCCCGTTCTCAGTCTCTATGTGTACAGCAGTATTTTTTAATAAAGAATTGCAGAGATAAACTTGTCTTTGTTCTGATTTTTTTTTTTTTTTGAGCTGAGGCTCGAACCCAGGGCCTTGCGCTTGCTAGGCAAGCCCTCTACCACTGAGCTAAATCCCCAACCCCTTGTTCTGATATTCTTTTTACCAGTGTTCAGCTTACTGTCTATTTTATATCAGGTGTAGTTCTCAAAGCCAAGGAAAGATGCTTTTCTGGTGTTTGGAGCTTCTAGCTGTTTGTTGTCATTCAAGAACAGTTATTTCAGTTGTAGTTACACTGAGTTAATGATCATAATCTTGTAGACATGCTCTGAGCCATACACAAGAATGAATGCACTCTGCTGTTTAAAGACATCATCATGGGTTTGGGTTGGAATGAAGGGAGACAGGATCAGTTCCCCTTGGATACATACTTACAACTGTATGTAGTGCTTAGAAGGTAATTATGGTTATGAGAGGAGAACAGCAGTTACCAGATTTAGCAAATAAAGAGTAGAATCTAAATATCAGATAATATAACTTTTTTTTAGCATAAGCCTCTGGCATAGAGAACATTAATACCAGAAAAATCTTCTTGTCTGTAATTCTCATTTACCTGGCCATGTTTGCCCCTCTGGATGTGGTGGTATGGTTTCATAGTGTGGCCTGGACAGAGGTCTCTGGAAGCCCGTGCTGAGGGAAGACTTGAAGGCAGTGGAGTCACCAGCCCCACGGGAAGGAAAGCGCAGGAATGTAGGCTACACATGGAGATGTGTGCTGCTAGGGCTGGGTAAGATGAGAACTTGGAAAGTTTTTAGGGAAGGCAAGTATTCAACCTGTGGACCCCAGGGAAAAGGCTACTGAAGAGGAATGGGAC
Organism: Onychomys torridus; assembly: GCF_903995425.1. Lineage (NCBI taxonomy): Eukaryota > Metazoa > Chordata > Mammalia > Rodentia > Cricetidae > Onychomys > Onychomys torridus. The sequence goes on along the minus strand of NC_050464.1, from coordinate 4,004,575 downwards.
ACAATTACTCCAGCTGTAGTGTGAAGGACAGACGGGGAGGTGTGCAAACACGATGCTAGAGCAAGATTGGGGAGTTTGTGTGGCCTTCTAAGGGAAGAGCTGCTGGCCAGGCCGGCCCCGGAAAATGTGTGGTGTTGGGTTCTGGTTGTCCTTTAGAACTAGAACCGGCCATCCATGTGTTGGGACCCAGCATGTTTTTTCAGCATTCCTGACCTATGAAAGCCCAAATCTGGAGATGTGTTTTTACTCTGCAGAGTCTAGGAAGCATTTGCCAAGTCAGCGCGCTGCTAAAGAAAAAGAATTCTCAGATGTCCTGTCAGTTTCCAGAGTCGTGAGAAAATACCTGTTTTCTGACACAAAGCTGGTTCCTGAGGCATTCTTCAAATCATTTCCCATATGAGTGGCTTAGTAATGAAAACTAGCCTCCCCCCAACCCCAAGGCAGCCAGCTACCAAGTACGCTCAAAAACCAGTGTTTTTAAACTATTTCAGATTCTTGAAGACTAAATAAATACCTCTCAAGTTTACTGAGATTGGTCATTTATTCTTTTGTCTTTCCTTTGTACCCAAGAACGTTTGTCTACTTCCTACCTTGTGTTTCTCCAAGCTAGTTGCCCAGGGTATTATCAGCCAGATACATGAATAGCCACTTTACTTTATATCTAGTGCCTGGAATGTCTCTTCCAGGATGTAATCCATAGGGCACTTTTCTTGGGGGAATTTCTTGTTATATGCTTTTTTGCCCATTTGTTGTTGCCCACGTATACCCTCTAATCCATGTGTGCTCACAATACACACATATTTTTGTAATTGTGTATTTGTTTATAAGTTGAAAATTGGCATTTAGGGGAGATGCCTGTTTTTAACTGTTTGTTTTTCATAGGCAGCCAGCAGTCCCTCTGAGATTTATTGGTTCGTGATCTTACTCATTTTGGTATTTCTGGGCAAGCTGTCTGTGGTGGTTAGTTTTAAATAATCAACTTGCCACAACTTAGAACCGCCTGAGCGGGAGTCTCGGCTGAAGAATTATCTTGGCTGTGTTACTTAACTTGGGAAGGCCCACCCCAAAACTCGTGGCACCTTCTGGTAGCCTACAGGTAAAAAGCACTCAGAAGAAGAAAGATTATTCAGCCTGAGTTAATTGACCTCATTTCCTGAGAAGTAGCTTTTCCCAGTTTCCAACATGGACTGAAGACCTCCAGCCTTGCAGACTGATAGTCTATCAGGAAGTCTGTGTCTTCAGTGTGAGATAGCCACTGTGCAGCTCTGGCTGCTAAGCACTAGCCTCAGGGACCAGGAACCAGCCAAATGTTAGTGGTTTTAATTCTGTGTGTATGAGTGTTTTGTCTGCATGTATGTATATGCCCCACATGAGTGCCTGGTTCTTGAGGAGGCCAGGAGAAGGCATTGGGTCTCCTGGCACTGGAGTTACAGACTGTCTCAAGTTGTCACGTGGGTGCTGGAACCAAACCTAGATCTCCAAGAACAGCAAGCGCCATGATTGACCACTGAGCCTCTCTCTACTCCCCCATAAATCACCTTAAAATGTGTATGGTTTCATTCTGCTGGTTCTGTTCCTATGGAGAATCTCCTTACACTGCCTTCTGTGAGTGTTCTTTGCCTCGGCAGCCACTGTGTGGACCAGTCGCGGTGTCTGTCGCATGCCCCTGCTCCACTGGTACCTGCTCCACTCTTCCTTGCCTCCCGCTTGATAACTGATGCTGAGTGAGCTGTCCTGGCACTCAGTCCACCCCACCCACCCCACGGCGCACACAGGATCCCTTGTCCCTCTTTTACAAGGAAAGTAAGAAGATACTTGGTTTTGAAGGTGAGTTTTATTAAATGAAGATAATATACGAAATACATTCATCATGACTAAAAGGTGGGACCAGATCATATCTTAGTTCTGTCTCTGGCATACCATCTTGGTTTATATAAAAGTAACTTTAAAATTCCAGTATCTTTAAATAGTTATGCACAAAACATACAGACACACACACACACACACACACACATACAGTTCCTACCACTGTCGGTCAAAAGATGCCCTCTTCCTTGATTGAGCTGACTGATAGGCAGGGGAGCAAGGTTCTCAGGCCTGTGCAGCAGGCTTCAGGGTTTGGACAGATCTGTCCCCCGGGGATCTCCCTCAGGCTAACTTAGGCCTGCCTGAGGTTCCAGCTCCCTGGTTACACATTGGTAATCTCAAACACTAGGAGAAATGTTTGTTTCTTCTTAGTGCCAGCCACTTTGGCCCTGAATGGCAAATGGCCTTATGTCACTGTCCGAGTGCTAACATCCGAATGGGCACACTGCAGCTAGGTATGTGTGTCATCACACGTTGCCATTTGTCTGCCTTCCAAACGCAGATGGATCCGTCGTCTTCCTTTTTCTTTGCTGATGGACTGCCATGGACTCCAAAGCTAAGTCCTCAAGCAGAGCCAGAAAATCCCAATAGATTGATAAGGATTAGATGATTAAAATCAAAATAGTACAGGGCTGGCTAAGGTTTTCTTTCTTCACTAATTGCTGATTGTTTAAATGATTTGAAAATGCTGACACCATTCATTTCTCTGGCAGCCAGTGTCTGATCGCCTGACTTAGACACTTGCCAACTGACATGAGCTTTTGCAGATATACAAAGATGCAGAACAAAGATGTCTTTCCTCCAGCCCTGCCTGATATCTCTTTGTCTAGTTCCTGGTTGAAAGCCCTTTCCTACCTCTCTATCCTGACTAGTGAGTACCCCAAGAGTCACTGTGGCTGCATACTTTTGTCTCACTGGGGATTGTGCCGAGACTCCATTCTCGTCAGACAGACAACCTCAAGAATGTGGTGCACAGGGAAGTGGCAGACATGCCATTGTTCAGGCCATAGAATTAAGTGGCATAAAGGAAGTGTGGTCTGCTCTCACAAGACAACTACTCATATCTGCCTAGCTGTGACTGGCTTCAGCAGGTGCACATATCCTAAACACACAGACCATAATTTGCACATACAACATTTAACCGAGCCAATTCTAGAGATCCAGGGCTTACAATCTCTAGACCCCAAAGAGTAGGCACCCTTTTCTACCCTGTCTCCCATTTCTACCCTGTCCCCATCATCCTTAGGCCCCCCCAGGTAGGGTCTGAAACAGATGAAAATAGGATTATTTTTTTCCTTTTGATGTTTCATTGACTAATAGCCTGAGTCCCAGCTGTGGAAATAGCTTCACAAACCACAAGTTGCCTTTTCTTTCAAGGAGCATGAAGTGCTTAATAAACATTGGCTAATGCTCTTTTGCTCCTCTCAGATTGGCTTGAGGTGATGAAACCATTAATCCTGGTTTGGGTACAGAGAAAACCGTCTTCTAGACTCTTCCCCAGCTTATTTGAATAGCTAACTGTATAAACCAGGATGATGCAAGTGTCTCTATATTAATACTTGAAATAGAACCTGACTGTTTAAAATGTGGCTTTTGAGTCCATTGGTGGACAGCCTTACTAGGCCAAACTGGACCGCTCAGCTCCCTGTGAGCAATAGGCTAAGTTGAGGCCCCCAAGCTTGGGTCTAATCTCAGTGTATCTCACTAGAAGAACTAATGGTAAGTGTGACTTGAGAGCCAAGTGCCACTTTAACACTGATGGGTGTTAAACATGCTGTGGATGGTAACAGACAACAAACAGGCACCCAGGGAACAATTTAACATGGTCTGCGGTTCCTGAAAACATCTAGAAAATGTCCCTGTATATTCTGCCCTGTCACCTCTTGGTAGGTGCCCTTTAAAAAGTTGAGGCCAGGATAGAGAACTAGTGAGGTGGCATTGAGGAGCCCTCTCCTGCACCAAGGTCTCCACGAGACACATCCCAAGGCCTTTTCCCATGCCTCTTGCTCTTTTCTCCCTTTCTTGCCTCCGTAAGTGTCGTAATGCCTGCTAGTGGACTCCAGAGACACAGAGCAGGCCAGTGCATGCTGCTGTGAGCTAGGGGGCCTACTGCGCCTGCCCCCACAGCTGCAGGGAGGGTGCCATGGCCAGCAGATGCCCATCCAGAGTGCCCTGAGGCTTTGGGGGCAGGAGCAGGTGAGTCATTGGGCTTAGGGTTTCTCTTACACGGAGTCATGTGGATTGAGCAATAGTGTTCCTCACTTGTCACTATCTGGGGTTACATTCTTGTTAGTCAAAACAACAACAACAACAACACAAAGCACTATTAAGTCACAAAAAGCAGCCGGCTCCTGTGGAGAGAAATAGGTGTAAACTCATAGATGCATAATACTGTCAGGCTAGTTGTCTGTGGCTTGTGGGAGGCGTTAGGCGGGTGGGGAGGAGTACAACACCACAGAGTTGTAGTCTGGGGGTGGAGAGCAGCACAGATCCTTCCCCAGCTCAGAGTGGTCATGCACAGGCCTGATGTGGCCACAGCTGGAAAAGCAGACGCTGGACCTGGGGACATCGGAGAGCCTCGACTCCTTGCTTTTACTTGTTATTCTCAAGCTAAAGAGAAAGAGAAATGGACAAACGGTCAATCAGATGGCTGAGACATTTTCCGGGAAAGGGCGAATCCCTACCCTTAAGGAATCCCTACCCTTAAGTGGGTGACCTGTCTGCACCTGTTCTAGAATCCTGCCTGTCTCTAGTCACACTACCTTCCTCGTGCCTGTATGGTATCACTGGGTAGAGTGGGTATGCCGGTGGCTGGGAGTGGGATGTGTTGATGAGATGGTGCAAACCCTGGGTTCTAATAGGCAAACAAGACCTGGCAGTAAACCTCTCCTATTGAGTCAGATAGCTCCTGTGACCAGCTTTAAAACAAAAAATAAAAAGGCCTGTATCCCTGCCTTTCCCCAATATCATGTCACATCCTGGGAACCTGTGATTTACCCCACAATTAAACTGAGTTCTAAAGAGGAGGAGCGTATTCTGAATGCACCAGGTGGGTCCCAGTGCAGTGTAGACCCAAAGGGCAGTCATAACCAGAGAGAAGGTCCTGTGAGGATCGAGACTGAGGAAAGCATGAAGCTACAGAAGCTGTGAGAGGCAAGGAGTAGACCCCTCCCCACAGAGTCTCTGAAGCCTTCACTATTGGATTGAAGTCACTGCTTAGCAGCGCAGAGAACCTGAGCCACACGAGGTAGGCTGGCCTGGACTGGCCTGGCTATGACCTACCTCTAGGTTAGGGATAGGGGATACAAATTAGGGTTTGTCTTCCCTTCATCAGAGATCAAGTAAAAAATAACTACCCTTTCCTCTCACAGGTTCCCCAATAGAAAAACAAAGAGCAGCTAGCCCACTCTTTCCTTTGGTCCAGATTGGTGTCCCTTAATCTGTCACCTCAATACCAGGGCCCACTTTGGAGCCCATGTTACAGGGAAAAAGCAGCTGTTTGCCTGGGAGTGCCTGTGTCTCTCCAGTGACCTGCTGGACTGCACATTGCAGCACTCGGGTTGGCTGCAGCGTTTGAGTTCATTTTCAGCTCAATAAAACTACAGCCCATGGACTGGCAATCTGGTTGTTTGTGTTTATGTGTATGAGTGTTTTGCCCGCCTGTATGTAAGTGCACTACATGTGTGTGCCTGATGCCTTCAGAGGCCAGAGAGGGTGTTGGATCCTCTGGAACTGGAGTTAACAGATGGCTGCTAGCAAACATGTGAGTGTTGGGAATTGAACTGGGTCCTCTGCAAGAGCAGTCAGTGCTCTTAACTGCTGAGCCCACATGGGTCCAGCCCTGAGGGCCAGGCATTTGAGCCAGGAAAGGTAGGTAGATAGGTTAGGTAGGTGGATAGGTAGGTAGGCAGGTAGGTAAGTAGGCAGGTAGATAGGTAGGTAGCCTCCAGCGTAGAGAACCATTGAAGTTGCTTATGCCAGTGGAATACCCAGCAGGAGCCCCAGGATTCTGCCAGTGGCACAGAGCAGGAGGAGGCTAACCAATGGATCAAGCAAGCGGTTTGTGGAGAAATCTACAAGTGAGACATGGGTAATGAGTTCAGCAGGATACAGAAAACCCTTATTGTGGAAGTTTGGATTCTCAGGGTGGCAAACAGGACTTTGTCTCCTTGTATAGACTCTGCTAGCCTAGGAGTGTAATCCTGTGAGCCTGTGAACACAGCCCAGTCCTCCCTTCACAGCTGGACACATCTGGCTCCTTTCCACCAAGGCCCTGTGCTTCTCGAGCTAGGCCTGCCTGTTGCAAGATCTCCCTACATAATTTCCTTTCTCTGGGCCCAGTCTTCCTTGCCACAGAGCCTGAGGTTCATATGTCCAATGGGTGTCCCCTTTATGCCCCTGACAGGGAATGGTGGTGGTTTTAAGCTATACCTGAACACTAGGAGGCCAGGTAGCCTTAAACAGCCCCCCCAACAAACCATTGTTCTGGCATCCTCCTCCTTGCCCCCACCCTCGCCCACCCCCACCTCCACTTCCTCACTCTATCTTCATCGAGGCCTTGGGCTTGCTCTCAGTCCAGGTAAATCGCTTCAGCAGCGGGGAGGCCAGCAGAGTGCTCGTGTCCAGCTGATAATCCTGTGGGAGAAAAGAGGAAGATGCCTCACTTGCCTGGCTCAGAAGGCTCCACGAGGACTGGAAAGACACTGGGTGGCACCTCTGAGGTGCTGCCCTCATCATCCACAGCCCCTGCCCATTGGCATTGAGCATTTTCTCTGCACTGGCCACAGTGAGCTTGATAGAGACAAACGGTGTCTGTTCTGGGCAACTGGGAGACCCTTTTTCCTGAAGGCGAAGAAAATCAAAAGGGAACCACTGGATCTCAGGAAATGGCTCAGTGGAGAAAGTGTCTGCTGGGCACATAGGACCTCTAAGTCCTCATAAAAGCTAGGCCTGGTGGCCTGTGTCTGAGCCCTGGCGGTGGGAGGTGAGGACAGAGACAGGGGCTTGCTGGCCAGTTAGTTTAGCTCAAACTGAGCTCTGGGTTCATTCAACGACCCTGTCTTAAAAAAAAGCAAACAGCAAAAACCCCAGTAAGGTGAACATGTAAGGAAGGCTCCTATCCTTGGCCAATGGACTCCACACACATATTCATGAGCAAGTACATATGCACATGTGCATACTCATTCGTGCACACACACACACACACACGTGCGCACGCACACACACGCATACATATAGAATGGAAAATGGCATGTAACAACCTTCATGCATATGATCATATATGTTAAAACTACTTGGGGCATTAAGAGCACTGGCTGTTCTTCCAGAGGATCCAGGTTCAATTCCCAGCACCCACATGGCAGTTCACAGATGTCTATAACTACAGTTCCAGGGGTCCAAGACCTTCACACAGACATGAATGCAGACAAAACACCGATGCACATAAAATACAGTCTTTAAGAAACAAAAACTAATCTTGGTGGTTGTCTATGAGTATGCTGTCATATGTAAAATTTCAAGAAAATTACAGAGGCAGCTGGTTCTTTTTCTTGGCAAGTCTGTGGCACTGGCAGGTCCCCACTGGCCTTAGAGTCCAGGAACTACTGTGGTTCAGTCATCTTCAAGGCGGGGCTTTCTATGTACTCTCTGTTACTCTGTCATTATAGTGTGACGCCCTGTTAAAGTGACTCCACACTGTCCCTGCTCCCTCAGAGGCCCTCACTGGGCAGTGTAGACACCAGCGGGACCCAGGCAGGTGAAGATGCTGCCGTCATCCCGTGTTGTAGGGGAGCTTAAGCTTGAGAAATCCTGAGGTTCACTGAGTATTGTTCCTGGCGCTCAAAACACTATCAACTTTATCATGACATTCTACAGCTTAAAGAGGAAATGTCAGGGTTGGGGATTTAGCTCAGTGGTAAAGCACTTGCCCAGCAAGCGCAAGGCCCTGGGTTCGATCCTCAGCTCAAAAAAAAAAAAAAAAAACCTACTTGCTTAAATAAGACCTGTGTTGGGCTGGAGAGATGGCTCAGAGGTTAGGAGCACTGACTGCTCTTCCAGAGGTCCTGAGTTCAGTTCCCAGCAACCACATGGTGGCTCACAGCCATCTGTAATGAGATCTGGTGCCCTCTTCTGGTGTTCAGGTATGTGCAAGCAAGCAGAACACTGTGTATAGACAATAAATAAATAAATCTTAAAAAAAAAAAAAAAAAAAAAAAGGAAATGTCTATTTTGAAGTCACCACGTCCCTTCATCTTGAGTCTGTGAAGTTCAGGTCTTTGTTTGCTTATTTTGGAACATTTATTTTATGTGTATGGGTATTTTTTTCCTGCGTGTATGTGCACCCTGGTTCCCAAAAAAAGCCACCATGTGAGTCCTGGGAATTGAACTTGGGTCCTCTGGAAGAGCAACCAGTGCTGCTTAACTGCTGTGCTGCCATCTCTCAGGCCCTGGCATCAAGGGTTCTACTCTTGAATTATATGGCATTGTGTTTGTCTCAGGAGCCCACTTGGAGCACAATAGTCAGCCATACCAGACGTGCACTCCTGCTCAGCCTTCCTCCCCACCTCTTAGTCTTCAGTCCCATTCAAGGGATTTCCAGAGACGTGCTGACAGAAGCCCTGGTTTGCCGGCTACTCTGCATGCTTTGACCAGTGTGTCTGGGTGGGAACATGGCTGCTCAGCTCCAGGGCCTTAGTTAGGATGAAGGGGCCTAGGGCCTACATGGACTTCTTTCAGACCTAGTATGCTATAGCACAAGGCCCAGCCACTCACACCTCTTTCATGCTCAAGGAAGGGTGCATCTCTGATAGCCTACAAGAGAGTCTAGTGAACATACCCAGGACCACTCCATTTCCCCTCCCAGGAACTGCTGGAATAGACGGGGCCCAAGTGAGCTCCAGGAGTTCTTCAAACCATGGAATTTTCTTTCAAATCAACTCTGCATGGTGAAGCCTGACTTTCTGTTCTTCCCCCATACTGTAATCTTGACCTCTGACAATCACCGGCCAAGCGCTGCTGGACTGGGTGGCGCTGCTGGACTGGGTGCTTGCACAAGAGGTTTCCGGCAGAGATCACCGGGTGTTACCATGGTGACTTACTTCAAACATGGAGGTGGCATTTGGTGCAAGCTCCTCCAAGGTTTTGATTCTTTCCAGGCTCAGGAATTTAAAAGCATTGACATATCTAATTCGGAAGAAGAAAGAATAATCACTGCAGGAAGGTGCACACACCTGCAATGAGTCTGGGTGGCTCTCACCTAACAACCAAGATACCAGCGGCCTCAGTTTCCTTAGCACCCTCTAGGAATCCTTGTGGTGACATCACTTCCTCCCTGTGGTCAGCTTACAGTTTATTTATAGTCTTCAGGAAAACCCTAAAAGGGTCCACTCCAGTTTCTCATGGAATAAAAAAATGCCAGTCATAGAGGAGATCTGAGTGAGAACTCATCTGGCCCAAGTCTCTTGGTGACCCACGAGACCAGTGGAGGCAGAATGACTTCATCTTATCACTTAGTGCTGTCTGCTTCCTAAAAGGATATGGAGTGACAAATAAATGTCCTATTGAGACTTCATAGCTGATTTCGGTGTACAACTGAGGGGCGAGCCCACATGGTACATTCTGGACCACAATTACAATTGGAAGAAATGAGTGATGTTTGCAAGATTTCTCAGTGACCAGTTTTCAGTGATGATCTATTGGAAAGGCCTGATGGGATATCCCACTGGATGGATGCTCATAGGCAAACCCACTCATCAACTAAACCATTGGCTGATAGTCTGAGTGGCTTGCAGCCCAAGCTCTTGGGCTAGACTCCTGTTGAGTCTCTTGCTGAGCAACATACTAGAAGGGCTGACATTAGCTTCACACCCTTCATCCCATTTTTACCCCAGCCAGGCTTTATCATTTAAATCGAGGTGACTGGCTAGGTGTCAGGTCTGAGCAGTGACGTCAACCTGTCATCCTCACTGCTCTGGGCTGCCTGATAACTGCCTCAAAACCTGTCACATATGGCTGTCGGTGGTTTCCAACTGCCACATCTCCCTCCTATGCTTGGTAATGGAACTGAGGCCAAGCCTGAAAGTGATGCCTCCTGCAGCTAAGGATCCCAGAAGGCTCTAAAAGGACCCTGACTACATTAGGAACCTGGAGAGCCGGTCAGTCTTCCTGGGTTACAAACTCGATGCTGATATTTGGTAGTCACACATTTCACTAAGTTCTCATCTCTCCGGTTGACAGGTACCTATTTGTCAAACAGGGATGATACATACTTTGTAGGAACAGTTCTGTACATGGAAGTTGTTGATACGTGTAAAATGCCAGCACAACACCACACCAGAGCATGTATTTCTATGACTACAGGGCCAACACACATTTCATACATTGTAACTCCCCACATTGGCTAGCACACCTTCTCAGTAACCATTTGTTCTCTTAGCTAGAACCCAGTTCCCTCCCACAATAATGCAAGATGTAAATTGTTTGTTAGGTGAAGACAAAAAACAAAAAGAGAAGGTTGGTTTTTGATTTTGTTTTTGTTTTTTGTTTTTTTGGTGTGTGTGTGTGTGTGTGTGTGTGTGTGTGTGTGTGTGTGTGTGTGGTTTTTTGAGACAGGTTTCTCTTGCTATCCTCAAAACTAGCTCTGTAGACCAGGCCGGCCTTGAACTCACAGAGATCCACCTGCCTGTGCCTCCCCAGTGCTGGGATTCACACCACCAGGTTTAGTTGTATTTAGTTTTATGTAATTTTTTCCTTCTTGTTTGTTGTTGTTTTTGAGACACCATTTCACCCTGTAACCCCAGCTGGCTCTAAACATGTATCCTCCTGCCTCAGTCTCCTGGATTCTGGGATCCCAGCCCTGTGCAAACTACTCTTGGTTAGTTTTAGTTTATGTAAAGTTTAATCAAAGTCAATGTCATAAAAATCAGGCTACAGTTCTAGAATAAGATAATACCTTGAGAAAATACAATGTCTTATTCCTTCCTTTAGAAAAAAAGGAAAAGACAGGTCTCCATCTTACAGAACATACAGACAAGACATGGTGGAATGTTAACAACAGCTGGACTCAGGAAGCAGAATAGATGCCAGCTCTTTCTTTTCTCCATTTCCTCCTTCCCTCCTTCCCTCTCCCCCTTCTCTCCTTATCCCCTCTTCTTTCTGTGGTAAAACCAGGGAGCAGAATTTTACCTCACATCATCAGAGCTTCCAGAATGAACCGCTGGTGCTGTAAAGCCGTCCTTGAAAAAGTCCTCAGGGAAGGTGGGGACTGAGTACGTGAAGCCACTGTTTCTCGTCAGTATGGCATTGATTGGGATGTAGTCTTTACCATCCTAAAACACCAAAGATAGACCTCTAATCACAGAAGTTTCTCCTCCAAGGACACACACATACACTCGTGTGCACACATTTGAGCAAACATACTCTCTCACTCTAAACACATAACACATATTCCTTCACACACACTTCCACATACTCTTTCTGTCTCTCTCTGTCTCTGTGTGTCTCTGTCTCTGTGTGTCTCTGTCTCTCTCACACACACACCACTTTTTATTGCTGTTCTTTCCAGTTCTATTAGGAATACATTCATCTGATCTAAACTTTACCTGTTGGACATTGGCTTGAAGCAGGTCACCGAGTTTCTCCACCAGTTCTGCAAACCGAGGCCTCTCTTTGGGGTCTTTGTGCCAGCAATCCAGCATGATTTGGTAGCTGTTGATGAGGAGCACACAGATGGAGCTGGAGAACAGTGGTGTATAGAGCCTGCCCTGCACATTCGGAAGTGAGGGTTGTGGGCTCCCATTGCAGACCATGCTTTTGATAATATGTGATGTGGTTTCATTTTTTAGTTTTATAGCATCAGTTCCTGGGGGCACACCCATGTCTACTGAACACCTGACCCACCTTCATTAGGGGACTTAGGAAAGGGGTGCTCTGTGCAGTTGGGGGTGAGTGGAGCATTCCTATCTCAGGAGGAGAATGGTGTCCCCAAAGCTAAGAACAGTCACAGCCTGACCGGTTTGTAGCTTGTGATGCCCACTTTATTCTTGTTGTTTTGCTTTGGTTTGTTTTTTGAGACAGGGTTTCTTTGTGTAGCTTTGGCTGTCCTACAACTAACTCTGTAGACCAGGCTGGCTTCGAACTCACAGGGATCCACCTGGCTCTGCCTCCCGAGTGCTGGGATTAAAGGTGTGCGCCACCCACCCGGCCTTCCACTTCATTCTTGAGTTGTAATGAAAGTTGGTTCCACTTGGCTTCTCTGTAAGCATGTGACATCTTCACATCCTCACACTCTCTTAGCAGGTCCTCATTTCCTCAGGAATGTCTGCAGACTTCCTGGGGGTGCTCCTTAGATTCTTGGAAGGGCTCCCACACTTCCTTGGGAAGGCTCTGCACTGGAGGCTGGTGGGGAAGGCACTAGCTCATTACGTGGGTTATTTCCAAACTAGGTCGATTGACAAAAGTCTTCAGTAGTTTCTTGGGTTGTGTGCAAGGTTCCTGTGTGTGGCAGCTTATTTTTTGTCCAGAATGTCAAAGTCCCTATTACAAAATAGTTTGTCAATACTAAGGCAAACATACAGGGCTTCTGGGTTGGAAACATGGGTCTTAATATCACAGAGGCCACATCTTGTCCTCAGGTTTCTATGTCAGCAGGTTCTTTTGCATTCTGTTTTCCTCTTAGAATTTAGCTGTGTTGCTACTGGGCTGTTCTCTTGGTCATGTGAACTAGGCCTGGAAGTCTGTATTGACTCCCTCTGCAGAGCACACGCCAGGGATCCCTGCACACACTGTGCCAAGTGCTCCCCTGAGCTCTCCCAAGGGTGTATCTTTCCATCATCTCTTCTTTCGGAGGAGCCTTTGGACCACAGCAGACTCTGACTACATCAGATTAAAATCTGACTGGGACTTGAGAGGAGGTCCGAATTAGCCTGTGCGGCCTGGGATTTCATCTCCACTTCTGTACCCAGAGTGCTCGCATGGTAGGGCCCCAGAAGCTCTGCTTGCTCTGAGAAGTTTTCAGTCACTGTGCAGGAATTACTCATGGCGCTAGGAGCTGAGGGCAGCTCTGGGAAAAGCCCAAGGGACGCTGGGAATCATTCTACTCTGCCAGCTGCTACATATGTGCCCCAGGTTGCCCTGACTGTCCCTGAATCTCTTCAAGATATTCTTGTTTTGTCTTAAGACATGCCATGCCCTACAAAAACAGGTAAGAAGACGGGAGGTCTAAAGAAGAGAAGGAAATTGGTAGTAGGAGGCAAGCAGGAAAATGGCAAGGACAAACGGCCCAAGTGTGGGCCATATTCCATGGGGGTTTACGCCTGTATCCTGAGAACTCTGTTCAAAGCTGGCTCTGGTGGGTGGTGGTGGTGCAAGCCTTAAATCCCAGAACTCAGGAGGTGGACATCTGAGCTTAAGGCTAGCCTGGTCTACAGAGTGAGTTCCAGGAGAGCCAGAGCTACACAGAGAAACTCTGTCTCAAAAACCAAACCAAACCAATTAAACAAAAAGCTGGTCTGACCTTCCAGACAGCAGATGAAGAGAAGGGGTGATGGATTCTAAGGTGTACACACACCAGAACTTAGAAATAGACCAAGAAGTCTGGCTGTTCTCAGCACTGAACTCCTGGGCATCCCTCCACATCCCTACCTACCAGGCAGTAATGATGTCACTGGACTGTCAGGTACAAGGATTTTCAACATTAGCAGAAACCTTTGCAATAAAGGCTGTTCTTCAGGAACAGGGCACACTCTACGCACTAATGAACACTCCGTCTGGTTTTAAATACTCCTTTAAAAGTTCTGCTTTCTGGCAGAACTCAGGCTCTGCTTCCTGATAACAGAATCTGGCCAGCAGAGGTCCTAAGCCTGTTCTTAAGTGTAATTACTTGATTAGCTGTTTCTGAAGGTGAAAACTCCAAACCTTACCACAGCGGACAAACAGCTCCCACTGTGGGAGGAGAGGCTGTAGAGTGTCTTCTCTTTCTTCGTTTTTGAGAAGATCTTTTACTATATATACCAGGCTGATTCAAACACAGAGTAATCCTCCTGCCTCAGCCTCCCATGTGCTAGGATTAGAGGCATGAGTCTCCCTACCCAACTTAAGTTTTTGGTGAAGGACAGGAGCTTAGAAAGATCATACAAAGGCCTAAGAATCTATGTTTTACCTGTTTGCTTTTGAGAATCACCTGTCCTTATCCTTGCCCAAATCTGAGGACTAGCATGCTTCTCAGAAGGTGGTTCTGGGGTGCCTTCACTCCTGTGTACTTACGACACTTGACTCCAAGCACTGAGGGGCTCTGTGAGTGTGATGCCTGGGCTGAATGCTGGGCATTTGTATTGTGTCTCAGCGAATGCTGGGTACATCTGTACTGGGTCTCAGCTTCCAGAAACCAATGCCAAGAGGGGTTGTAGAACTGAG